>NC_029791.2:2122581-2123425 GCF_000816755.2 Arachis ipaensis | reverse complement strand
TTTTCTTCATATTTTAGTACATGTAATTCATACATTTTGAATACAGCGCAGACAGTTTGGGTGTATATTTAATACAACCTTAGGTGTATTATTAGACTTGCGTTGGGTGTAGCAGTTTATAATTTGTGTTTATATATGCCTTGATTTTTTCCTTCATATTTTACCACCTGTAATACAGCTTTTGAATACATCACAGACAGTTTACCAGCACAGATAGTTTAACTATGGGAAAAAATATACATGGGATAGAAGTTGTTGATAAATGGCAAATATTTACATCATTTGTTCAATTTACAAACTACCAAGCAGTTGGATTACCCAGTTTCTATATCAGCAGAATTAATCTGACAAAACGGACTTAATAATACAGAGGATGGCTTCGACAGCCTTATAGCACTACTCTCTCTAATTGCCCGATCTCTCTGTGTATTCATCTCACTCAATAGTATCCGGGATGCGTACTCCACTCTATAGTGGTCCACCTCCTCCTACAATAAAAAAGTATATTCTGTTTAAACAGCAATATTAATTCAGTAAAGTAATACAGAGTTATATAGTTCTAAAGACAGTTACCTGTGGCAAATTATCCCATTCATACTTCCCCTTTTTGATGTTTTCCGGCTCAATTAACTCCATCCACTTCATAACGTACACAGCGCAGTCATAGCTGAAAACGAAGAAAATAAATTACAAATCTCATTTACAAAAGTTTAATGTTCAGACTCACAAATTTATACCTTGTTTTTTGGCCTGATATTTTAACATATGGTGATTTAATTTCCTTCTCCCTCTCCCCTTTCTGAAGAGGTTCCCCGCCGGCATATGTTATCAATCTTGAAAATAC
>NC_029791.2:2117810-2118449 GCF_000816755.2 Arachis ipaensis | reverse complement strand
CTTCCTTATGCGCGTGTCTTCGATTTGGGCTGGGCCAACTTGGATGCTTGGATACTTGTATGTGTAGCAGGCCCGTAAAAAATAAAACTGATATTAAGTGATATAAATGAAGTGAATTATAAAAAATTTTGGCTAATTATGACTGAAAAAGTTTGGTTACCAAACTTTTTCCTTACTGCACATCTAACATACATAGTTGTATGTAATTTAAATATGTTTTTTTAAACAAAATATTAGTGAATTGTTTTTATAAAAAAATCCACACACAGAGAGATATACCAATTGGTAGATGCAACCAAGGCAAATAGTTGAGAGTTTTGTGAGCATAACACATTAACACTAAGCTGAAAAAGTAAACTTTTTCCTTACTGCACATCTAACATACATAGTTGTATGTAATTTAAATATGTTTTTTTAAACAAAATATTAGTGAATTGTTTTTATAAAAAAATCCACACACAGAGAGATATACCAATTGGTAGATTTGGTAGATGTTACTCATGTAAAATTGTCGTTAATTAAGGTTGTGTTTCAGAATAGAAATAATAATTGGTAAAAGGTTTACTTATCATTACCATGCGGATGGCGGATGATATTTCGTATATCAATCAAGTCACATTTTTATTTATTACGTTTTAT
>NC_029791.2:2113967-2116292 GCF_000816755.2 Arachis ipaensis | reverse complement strand
TTTTTTTGATTTCTTGTTTTTTTTCTTTTTTTTCTTTTTCTTTCATTTTTTCTCTTGCTCTTGTCTCCGCCATCTTCACAATTCCCTGAAACATGAGATATTTTAGCTAGCAGCATTCAGGTAAATAAAATACAAGCAACATATTATGTTTACTTACCAAAATTTCTTCTTTTTCTGCAGTCATTCTTTCCACCAACTTCTCCTTAGTCCAGTTGGCAATCCAAGGCTTTGGTGGTCTTTCGGCCCTCTTCTTGCCTTTGTTTTCAGAAAGATGAAAGTATATTATCATGAGGGCAAAGAGGCAGCCATCAATTGCCTTCTTCTTCTTATCCTGGTAGTCTGTGATGCCTTTGATCAAGAAGGTCAAAACATGCGCCCCCCAGTTTCTCTCCGATATGCCGTCCATCTTAAAAATTGGGGCCAGGTGCACGGGTGATATTTTGTTTATCGTCGTTGGCAAAAGGAACGCCATCTGTATGTAGAGGATGAATATCCTCTTGAACATCAGGCGTTCCTCTTCGCTGCCAACGCCGATTTCCATCATTTCATCGGTAAGACTTTTGAGGGTCTTACCCTGGAATCTTCTATAAATTATTTTGTCATCATCAGAAAGTTGCTTATAAAGTTGCTTATACTCAACTTTCTCAGGAAACAGATTTCCTACAAAAAAGAAAACAACAAAGTATCAAAATCGGTTCAAAAACACCCAAGTATCAACCTTAAATACACCCAAGCATGAACTTAATATACACCTATAATTTTGAGCTAGTTACCTGTTGCATTGATGCCAAGCGCATCACCTATTGTCTTTGGTGTTATTTGGAAAGAACCATATCCTGTCTTCAGTCTGTTCTCCCCAAGTTTGAAGTTGTTTGCCAGTTCCCTTAAGAGTTGGTGATCCACCCTTAGAGGTGGGACGTGCATCAATCCACCAAATCCGAGATCCCTGACAATTGCCTTCATCTCCTCAGCCATGTTTCTGAACTTATCACTCAGGAGATGTGTGGCACACTTAAGGTCTTTCGTTTGGTTTCTTGCTGCCATTTTGTCTGAAACAAAAAATACACACAAATATACTCCCATTAGTAACAGTAAGATACACCCATATGTAAGAATCAGATACACCTATTTATAACAGTGAGATACACCCATTGAAATTATTCAGATACATTCATATATATCAGTCAGATATCAGTCAAACATGTTTCAATATCAAGCAACATTACAAGGTCTAATAACAGTAAGATACACCCATATGTAAGAATCCGATACACTCATTGTTAACAGGGAGATACACCCATAGATATTATTCAGATAAATCCATATATATCAGTCAGTTATCACTCAAACATGCTTCAATATCAAATTAATTCAGATATCAGTAAGATACACGCATATATATAGTATGGTCGATGAAAAAGATATGCCCAAAACAAAATAAAGAAGAAGAAGAAGATTCTCTGGCTTTTATCCATGGAGTTAATTTAATGGCGGAACCTTACCTGTAAAAAATAAAAAGGGTTATATTAGGTAATCAATGACTTTCTTGAACAACATGAACAAAGAGCTCTAAAATTGGCTCAATTCAAATAAAATACACTACACTCCAAATTATTCACAAATTATTCACGTAAATCTTAATATTAGAATAATCATCCGCACATCTAGTGAATTGAACATCCGATATATCTATTATTCACATTGTTTAATATTTTTATTGTCTACCTATCATTTTCCAAATTAAAAATAGAAAGAAACGTTACACACACAATTATTAAAAGTTTCTTAGTTGCATGTGGACGTAATAAACAAAGGTATTGAGTGTAATATTCTTGTTTCTTGGGGTGTACGTCTTAGATATATGCTACATACTCTTCTTATTAGTCTCTTTTAATTAATTCTTATACATTTATATAAATATATATATTCATTTTGTTCTTCTAATAAGCCCCATTTAACTTAAATAATATGGCATGCATAATGTTTGTAAATATGATGAAACCAACAACATGCTTTTGGAGAAAGAAGAAGAAGGAGAGGCACCTTCTTCAGCAGCATCATCATCAGCAACTATTAACATTAGAAGAATGGCTTCTAAGAACACCAATCATGGAGAATGATGATGATGATGATAATGGTGAATATACACCTACTACCTTGGAGAAACTCTTGAAAGATGAAAAGGGAAGTGAAGTTATGGGGTTTGGTAATTCAATGAGTAGAAGCAAGAGTTGCAAGCAGAAGAAAAGGGTTAGTTTTAGATTACCAGAAGTTGCTGATACACTTATTTTATATGATTAATTAGTAATAAAATAAAATTAATCT
>NC_029791.2:2112456-2112788 GCF_000816755.2 Arachis ipaensis | reverse complement strand
ATAATGGATTATAGTTATCAAATTAGTTCATCAACGTAACATTATAGTATTAATTAAGATCCATCTTCATCATATAGGGTGTTTAAATCTAAACCGATTTAAATTAAACCGCTCATTCAATCCGATTTAAATTGAAAACCGATTAAAATCACATTAATTTGGATTTGATTAGATTCAATTTTTTGCAAACCGTTAGATTGGATCGGATTTTGGATCTATTTTTCATAACCGATCCAATCCAATCCAAACCTCACAATGTGCTATAATATTATTATTTTATTATTATATTTACAATTATACTTATAACATGTTCAATTTGTTATACATTTTTC
>NC_029791.2:2111092-2112341 GCF_000816755.2 Arachis ipaensis | reverse complement strand
TTGATTAATATTAATTAATTAAAACTTGACTTTTTATTATTATTTATTATTAATTAACTATAACAATTTAGTTTGCCTCATACACTATTGGGCCTTTACTAAGATATTGGTCCTATACTCACAATAACCTATTTGAATGGTTATTAAAGTATTATTTTTGTTTTCAAAGTTTGGGATAAGTTTTATTTGTGTCTTTAATGTTTAAATCATTCTATTTGTATTTCTAATATTTGTAAAAGTGATTCAATATTATTCAATGTTATTCTGCCGTCAATTACACACCATGAACTTTAGTTGGAGTTCTAAAAATATATTCTTGAAGTTAAAATACAAATATCTGTGACAGAATCGATGATCTGCTCCAAATAATAGCTCATCAAAAATTAAAACTAATCCCTGCAACATTTACATAATTCACCTTTATTTTTAGAGACATAATTGAACCTGAATATAAATAATAGATACAATATTGAAATCGAACACATTCAACTGAGACCTAATTGAGAATAAATACATACAAATGAGAATAATTAAAAAATACAATCTGATCTATTGGTATAATTGATCGCAAAATAACATTAAATCACTTTTATAAATATTAGGAATAAAAATAGAACGATTTAAACATTAAGGATATACAAATATAACTTACCTTAAACGTTGGAAAAAAAAATAATACTTTACTCTTGTTGATAAAATATATGAAGAAATAATGGTGATGTTAGATTGAAGAGAAGAAGACATAAAAAGAGAATTGTAACTAACTAATAATGGCATATGCAACATAAGGTACAAAAGGCAACATATACATTACCTACCATGCATTCATAATAAATGTGGACATAGTGTGATAATATATATAAGATGCTATGAATAATAATAATGAAGAAAGCAAAATTAGTTGAGATACAAGGGGACATAACTCAGAAAGCACAATGATGTGTAGAAACTAGGAAGTAACTACATACACTCACATAAAACAACACATTGACTCCTTTCTAATTAAAGTAACCCTCAAAAAGAAGACAAGAGTAAGGAAAAAGCTTTTGGAGGATAAGCATTCTTTTAAAATACAGTACTATTGATGATGTAAACAGATATATTTATTATAAAATATATATTTTATTTGTGGTTATACTTATTTTCTTCTTCAATTATGAACATGTAGGATGGATATATATACTTGACTAGCATTTTTTCTTTTAATTTCATTTTCAATATTTTAATTAGAAAAATAACTATTTTTCAG
>NC_029791.2:2109350-2110470 GCF_000816755.2 Arachis ipaensis | reverse complement strand
AAGTATAATTTTAATATTTTAAATTTTATTTATCCTTTACAAAATTTTAAAAATAAATATATTTAATAAAAAAGAAACGAATTTTGTACTCCAAAAGTTTAGAGAATAACACACTAAACTTATTATAACATTTCTATCAGTTTTTTATACACATGTATATATGAATCATTATAATTTGCATACACATTATTATATAATGTTAGAATATAATTAGGATCAATTAGAATAGGAGATAAGAGAATCGTAATAATAAAGACGTAATATTCTATAATAAATATTCATATATACTAAATAATTCTAATTAATCATAATTATATTCTATCATATAAGATCTGCAAATGCAAATTAACAGAAAACATATATCAATAAATTAAAGAAGGCAAATACAAACCTATTTAAAAGGAGAAATATATATATAGAAACAAACAAATTATATTTCTACAACTCATAAAAATTAAACAAAGTTTATAAAACATGAAATTAAAGGAATTTATAAATTTATTGTGATTGAGGAAAAGAAAGGGATGCAACAATGTGAAAAAATTGAAGCTGGTGAAGTAAGACTTTAGCATGTGCGGTGGCTCTTTTCTGAACTCTAAGAAACAATTCTTCACTGAGTTTGTCACCAATAAAAGCGTCAACAAGCACACCGGACACACTTTTGCAACTGTTGGCAAATGCTTTTCCAACTTCAATTGCATCATCTGGTTTGTTAACAACAAGGGGGCTCCCTCCTTTGAACACTTCAATCTTGTTTATCACAAATGAACCATTTTCTTCAACCACTTCCTTGAAATCTTGCAAGCTTGGTGCATACACTGGAATGTTGAAACTGTCCCTTTTTGAACTGCTTATTAATCCCTATCAATAACATACAGTATCATTATTATTCGGATTAATTATTCTGTTAGTTCTTATAATTTTACTAAATTTATAATTAAAATTTTATATTTTTTTTAAGATGGAAATTCAGGTGTAGTCGACTTCACGTGAAGTTGATAACTGAGAACCATCAGATGATTTGATTGATTTGACTAAATTTTCATCTAACGGCTCTCAGCTATCAACTTCACGTGAAGTCAACTGCAACTGAGTTTTCATCATTTTTTTAATTGGATTT
>NC_029791.2:2105615-2109198 GCF_000816755.2 Arachis ipaensis | reverse complement strand
AAACATCGAAATATTAGTAAAAATTTACATAAAAAATATTTTAAAACTATTGAATTCTATCTCTTTTTAGTAAGTGATATTATTTGAAATATATGACATGTTTTATCCTTTTTTTTTCTTTTTCTTTTTCCCCCACAATGAATGCTCAACACATCTTTATGTAGAACAGTAAAAGTGTTGCTTATATTCTGTACTTATTAATTGAATATACAGTAACACTTTTGTTTGGATGTATGTGTATGATTCATGGTTGAAGATAAATTACATTCAAAAGCTAAGTACACATGCCTTTGACTATGTTCAAAGATCAAAGCTATTGTTTGGTCCCACAATTACAGAGCTACAATCATTAGATGAAAATTTGATACAAAGAATGCAAATGCAACTCCATTTTGTGTGATATAATGATTTTATTTTTATGTGTTTAATTTGTTGATGTTTTAATAACCTTATTTAACGAATTAAATTAGTGGTCAAAATTATTATGGACCACTTTGCCAGCCGGAAAATTCATTATTATTTCTGCCGACATCATCATCAAATAAATTGACGGCTAGAGATCAATTTTTGGAATGGTAAACCAACGGCTGGGATTGTCAATTTGTTTTAAATAAACATGGCAGCAGCAATTGTGAAACTTCATAATAAGTTATATTGTGATGATGGCTTCAATACTTGAGAACATTTTTTGTGTTCTTTTCATAGTCTATATACATTGTGTTTAAGTTTGTTGATAAATAGTATATATTATATTGTTTGATTAGATTAACGATGTTTTGAAAAATATTTTTACCTTTAATTATCTTTAATTTATTCTTTAGTAATAATTAATTATGAGAGCATTAATGTAATATATGCATGTGAGGTAGAGAAATTTAATTTAATTTAGAGAAAGTCTTGAAAATCTATATTATTGTACAGTCAATGTTATGGTAAATTAGTTATTAGTATAAAATATAAAATATTTATTAAAAATATATAATAATTAATTTTAATAATAAATTTTAATATATAAATAATTTTTTTTTTTTTAAATGTGAAGTGATTTATATATGAAAATACCTCATGGACAAGATCATCCCAAGCATCCTGAAAGTGGGTCCCAAAGAGAAGGCCAGCACCACCTTGGTCAGTGGGGTCCACAGAAGTTCTTCCCAAGCAGACCAAGAACATGGACCCACCTCTCTTCATCTCCACACATCTTGCACTCAAAAACCCTGCCAAGTCTCTTTGGAATTGTTTCTTGTATGCATTTGCTGTGCTTTCATTTGCTCCATGGATAAATACCCTTCCTTTGTTATATGCACTTGACCTTTTCTCAACCACACATTCTGGCACCTTCACATTTTAGATAATTATTCACGTAATTAATATAAAAAATAATTATTTTTACTAATATAACGTTACGTAAACTACTTTACAAATTAACCATAACTTACCTTATTTTATCTCTCTAACATTGCTGTTTCACAAGCAATAAACAAATATTGAGCAGTTTTAGTATCTTTTCTATAGAGTTTCAATATATTGTGAGAAGAAGAAATTTTGTGAGATTTGCAAGAGATTCTTATGGTTAAGCTTTCCTTTGCATTGCAACAGGTGTATTCCCTATAGGTGGATAAAGGACAGCACAGATCAAACGGGCGAAACAGAGGAAATGATAGAAGTACTGATGGTTTCTTCGCCGAAAATATTTTAGTGTAAAAAATTTATCACAGCATATATAGAACCATATAGACTATATAGTGTGAATCATAAGACAACAAGCTAAGAAAGTCATGATCAGTTGAAATTGATTAAAAGGTGTTTAGCAAATTCATTAAAGTAATCATGGACATTTTCACCAAAAGTTTCCAAGAACTTAAAAGTTTGAACTCTAACCGAAAGGTTTATAAAAAAAGATCAAGGGCTATAGAATGATGAAGGAAACAAAAGTCATTGGATGTGATTTGAATTCTATGATCATTCTTTTGTATACTAATAGTAATAATAATTTAGATTTCAATTTTTAAATAGCTTTAGTGTAACAACTTATACATAATTATCTAATTATAAGTTAATTCCCATATTAATAAAATATAACTTCTAAATTTTTTTTTATCTTTGTCGTAAAATAAATATATACAAAAAGTTATATATATATTAAAAAATTATTAGCCACTAAATCAACTATTTTTATAGAATACATATTAAAATTAAATATAAAATACAGGTAAAAAATAATTTAAATAAATTTATATATAAATACATAATAACTAATTTTTATGTGTATATATAAGTTTAATTACTCTGTTGGTCCCTATAGTTTCGCGAAATTTTCAATTAGGTCCTTATACTTTTTTTCCTTTTAATTGAGTCATTGCACCAAAATTTTTCTTTTAATTGGTCCCTACACTTTTTTTTTCTTTTATTTAGGTCCCTATACCAATTTATTTATTTTTTTTAGTTGGGTCCTATAAAATTAAGCCAATTACTACTAAGAAGGACTTAATTGAAAAAAAAAATTTAGTGCAGAGACTCAATTAAAAAGAAAAAAAGTATAAAGACCTAATTAAAAATTTTACGAAACTATAGAGACCAATAGAGTAATTAAACCGTATATATATGATAGCGTTTTTGTATTACATATATATGATGACTAAATTAGATCATCAAATCATAATAATCACTTACAATTAACAAATTTAGTAATCTCTAATTAATACTTTAATAATTTCAAGTTACACATATGAACACAAAGTTATTTGCAAGTTCCCAAGAATGAACTGAAATAAAATAAAAATAGAATCTAAAAAAAAAGAAGAAAAAAAAAAGATAGGACATGGCTCACCTGAGACAACCAATGCAAAGAAAAGGCCGAGTGAAAAACATCAACAGATCTCGCCGGAAAAAGTCTCCGATAGAAAGAACCGGGGACTCCGGCCGCAAAGTACGAGCGGTGGTTGTTGGCAGCAAGACACTCTTCCATGCTAACTCCGCCGTTATCATTAGAAAGATGCGGCGGAAGAAGCTGGAAGAGTGTGTTGAAGTCATTACTAGGAAGGTCAGAGAAGAAAGCTGAAAATTCAGGTGGATTGAACCCTAAAGCCTCATAGCGCTTGATTATGTGCTTTATGATGACATCAACAACGTTAATGGTGTTGTTGCCACATGAACAACCCAAATCCACCACCACAAATGGGATTTCATTATCATCGGAACAACCATGAAGCTGAACTCTATCTAGGGTTTCCTTCAACAGGTGAAGCATAGACTTGGCATGCATTGCCTGCATATATAAAAATATTTAAGTCATGAATAATAAAGTCGCTGAAAATTTATATTTCGGACAGATTAATTTCTAAAGTAAAAAAAAAAGTATAAATAAAATCTTATACGAGAGCGAGAGCAGACGTGGATAAATTAATTTAAATTAAAATATTTTATTCTAATCACAAGAGTTAATTTGAAGAAATTAACTATGCTAAAAGATTTTATTAGTATTTTTGTAAGCAACTAATTTATTCGAAGTATAAATCTTTAAAAGTTTATTTGTTGTTTTATTCTATAAAAAATATAAATTATCACTACAAAACGCATTAAT
>NC_029791.2:2104969-2105398 GCF_000816755.2 Arachis ipaensis | reverse complement strand
CTTGGGTTATTTTAATTATAAAGAAGAAGAAGAAGAACCTGTGCTTGGGAATTGTTGGCATAACTGGATTCTCCTTTGCCTCCTTTCATGCTAAGTAACTTTTCCAGTTCTATGTTGGACACAACAACATTGTCTCCCATTGGAGCCATCTTAGTTATGATTGCTCAAATTAGAAAGAGATTATTAGATTGGTGGAGTCTGATGATTTTTTTATTAACTCAGACCCAAGACACTCATATTTATAGACACATTGGAGAAGGTATCGTATGGATACTTTATGTTATAGTATAATATTACAGTTTCTAATAATCTAATAATCTCTTTCTAGTATAACATATGTGAATAGTATAACATAAAATATTACATATAATATGATTTTATGTTATACTATAATTTTATATTATAGTATAATATTACAGTTTACAGTTT
>NC_029791.2:2104689-2104958 GCF_000816755.2 Arachis ipaensis | reverse complement strand
GACCTCAAAAAAAACTTATATACAAAAATTCATACAAATCTAAAAAAAATTTATATAAAAAGTGATATTAAAAATATATAACTGTACTGACAAAAACTTTCAGTCTAAAACTGACAAATTTTAATTTTAGCTTCATTTATGTTAATATAACATATTCACGGTAATATAACATATTCTAAAATTGACATTAATTGTATATGTGCTTATTCCTTTTTCGTGTTATAATTTGTTTATTTATTGGTTTATATTTTTATTTTTATATTTTGTAA
>NC_029791.2:2103692-2104677 GCF_000816755.2 Arachis ipaensis | reverse complement strand
AAATCATGAGTTGTACTCTGAAATATAACTATTTTATATATATAAAGAACGTTAGCTTAACGAGTTTTAGATTAGAAGTATATACTATAATAATGTTAATACAATTTGGAAATTATTGAGTAATAATGATACGTATAACAAGGTAACACCAGCTAGCTAATTAGTGAAAAGAAGTAAACAAAGAAGGGTGACAATTATGACTCTTCATTAACTGAGCTAGGCTACATATGTTTCCTTTGATTTTCATACAATTACTTTTTACGGTAATATAAAAAACAACCTAAAACTTGTCTTATTTAATAGTTATTGATTATTATAATAATCAATAAATATTAAACAAAATAAATTTTATTATTTTTTAGTTAATTTTTTTGTTATTAAATATTTTTATATTTTTTACGAGTATTTTGGTGCTAATTAGATTAATAACATCTGTCGGTTCTGCGTTTGTTTACAGAGACAGGACATTGAGACAGAGATATAGAGATACACGATCGTATTTGGGAGAGGAGACATGAAGAGAGACAATATATTCAGAGATACTGAATTAGTATATTTTGTGTCTATCCTGACGAGAAGGACACGGAGACACTAACAAGGGACACAACTTATTTTTTATTTTTTCTTTTATTATTCTTGTTAATTTTTTATAATTATATTTTTTATTATTATATTTTTCCTCTCAAATTTTTTGAATGAAAAAAAATAAAAATAAATTAGATTTTCATAATTTGTTATAGTTTAATTTATTACCAAATAGAATATAAAAATACAAAATTTTGTATTTTTGTCTATCAATATCTTGTCCTATCCTATTTTTAGTGTCTTATCCTGTTCTGTTCTCGAAAATAAACGCAGCCTTAAGGAATTTATATATTATAAAACAAGATGGTCAAAGCTATCCATTAAAATCTAGATAATCATGATTAGTTATATCTATTATTATTAAGGTTTTTACTTTTGTGTGTGTAGTTCATTACACTTC
>NC_029791.2:2101892-2103588 GCF_000816755.2 Arachis ipaensis | reverse complement strand
AGACAAAGAATTCGATCAATATGAGTATCACATTCTATTCATATATAGCAACAAAAAAGATGTGATTATTTAATTGACTCCATGACAATAAATTGAGTGGAAAAATTAATTTTCTAAAGGATCAACTTCAAAGTTCAAACTACCACATATACATAAGCTTTTGACTAGGAACTTTAAACCCTGAATTTGTGAAGGAAAGGAGGACAGTTACAACAAACCTTTTTCTTAATAGAAGGAAAAAGGTATATAGAGTATGACGTTATAATATTATATACTATTGAAGGAAATTAAAAAGGTATACTTTAATTTTCAGAAGATGAAAATTCAGGTACAGTCAACTTCACGTAAAGTTGATAGTTGTGAGAGTCTTTAGATGAAAATTTAATCAAATCACTCAAATCATCGGACGGCTCTCATCTATCAACTTCACGTAAAGTCGACTAGACCTGAGTTTCTACTTTTTCGAAAACCATGATTCTCTTGTCTTCAAAATCAACCTTTGTTTGAATTGGTAAAGGAAAAGAAATGCCTCGAAATTCAATGGATTCCAATGTAGACAAATGGAAATGTTTTTAATTTGTTTTATATATGGTCAATAAAGTTCATTTCCTTTTTTAATGTGAAACCGTCTTCCCTATATATTATTGTATAATCAATATTTTTATATTAATAAAAATAATTAATTTTTAAATTTATTATTTAAAAAATTATTTAAATACATAAATTTAACTGAATAACCGTATAAAATATATATAAAACTATTTATATGCTTAACACTTTAAAATTAAACTCATATAATTAATATTAATGTAAACTTTCTTAACTTAATAAGGTTTTTATTATCGGTACGGTCAAAAGAAAAAGAGTATGAATTTTCTAACTAAACAAAAAGTGTTGGATAAATAATAATATATGAATATTAATATTTCCATTGTTTATTAGTGATTGCTCTTTTGCTTTTTCTTCAAAAGCAACAAATATAAGTATGATTATTATAATACAATAATAAAATATTCAATTATTAACTTATTATAACTAAGAACTAATGAAAGGATTATAGTTTATTATTATATAAAAGTGCAAACTTGAACAATAATGGATGCAAACTAAAAAATTAAAATAAATGGCAATCATCACCATCATCATCATCATATATAATTAAAAAACAAGGCCATGTACATTGATCCTTGGATTCTAGACTATAGGGGTTGATATTTTAGATTTTATATTAGAAGATTCATATATATAAAAAGGAACAAAAATAATAAAATTTTAGATCTAAATCTCGTTATGGGCTACCTCTTCTCATAGCAGTTTATCTTTTATTCTTCTCACAATTATGGTGTCACAAATAATATAATAAATAAGTTAAAAACAATCAATAAATAAAATAATGCATGTTGCATGCATGGCCATGGACTGATTTCTATAAGGTTGCCTTTGTAGTTCTAAATTGTAACCGTATAATTGCAGTTGCACTATTATATTATTAGTAAAAATTCACATGCAGTTTAAAATCATGAGATGATTTGACAAATTTAATTACAATTTTTAATTATCAATTTTACACGAAAATAACTATATGTAAGTCTTCACTTATATTATTTTTTTATATTTATTTGATGAATTTAATTTTAGTGTACTAATAATAATTTTTTTATGTGATTATTCAATTAAATTTAAACGGTTAACGGTT
>NC_029791.2:2094435-2101866 GCF_000816755.2 Arachis ipaensis | reverse complement strand
AACGGTTAGATAATTTTTTTAAGTAATTAGTTTAAGATTAGTTACTTTTAATATGATAATATATGATTGATTATTTGATAAGGTTATTTTATAATAATAATACGTTAAAATTAATTTTTTTACTTATTATTTAAGCTTTGTTTAAATAATTTTATATTCCAACAATATCTATTTCTCTGTGTATAAAATACACAATTAATTTTTTTTTCACGATTTTCTTCCATCTCGACATGTCAAAGAATAATTTATCACGTTAGCTAGTGAGTTACTCAAAAAAGTGAGTCGACCTATCGACCAACTTCCAACTCTATTTTAGATGATGTATGTAAAAAGGTGAAAATTCAAGTGTAGTCCACTTTACGTGAAGTTGATAACTGAGAGTCGTTAAATGAAAATTTAGTCAAATCAGTTAAATCATCTAACGACTCTCAGTTATCAACTTCACGTGAAATCGACTGCACTTGAGTTTCCACCGTTTGACTGAATAAAATGTAGCCATAGCCTTTCACACAACTCAAAAGGTAGCATATTCTTTCTCTGAAATTTTACTCCAAAAGCTTGGAATCTTGTCCTCTAATTTAATTTTCAGCCTTGTTTGTTAATGGCCCCCCATGCATCTATCCTCCTTTCTTGAGGTTCTTCAAACACCAAAACCACCGCAATACTCGCCGGTTCACATGAAATTATATTATTATTGCACCATTTTATCTTCTAATTACCCTTTATCTCCAAAATTATCTTAACCTCCATGTGTGATAGAAATATAATCATTTACATACCTTTTTTAATTGGCTTAATTTTTTTAAGACAAGTAATATCTATTAGAATTTGTATGATCTAAAACAATCAAAACTTAAAAAACTATTTTTTGAATCAACCCAACATTTTTTCTTTTGTTGGGAAAAATGGAAGTAATTATTATGCTAATGTGACATCCCGTAAGTTACTAATAAAGTCATTCAAGTAAAGAGAAATCACCGGTTTTATATAGTCAAAAGATGGTAGTTAATTATTCCCTTTTTGTATATATGCTTTTGCCCCCCCAAAAATTTTCTTCTCTTCAAATGCTGGTTCAGATTTGGACCATTGACTTTGAAAAGAAGTTAGAATATAATTAAAGATAAGATTGCAATAAGAGAAGTGCATGTGGTTTGATTTTTGTTACTTTGTTGGCAGGATTATATTATCTTTTCTGCCGTCACCATGGTTGCATAATTTTTTGTAAGGAAGAAGCAAGGTAATTTAATTTGAGTTATAAAGATGAATATTGTTACGGTGGGTAACCAGAGATTAGTGGGCCGGATGGCGTTGGTTGGCCCAAACGTGTGAGGGAGGTGACTATCGAGTGAACCTGAAACTCGGTGTTCTTCCGTCCGACTTGCACGTGTGAAAGAATGGGGGGTGGTACCTGCAAAGACACTCCGATGCCTAAGTTAGCAAGAGTGTGAGCAAGTTTAGAATGTATTGGACTTAGTGATACCTGAGGGATGTCAGGGTATTTATAGTGGTGAACCAATAACCACCGCTGAAGTAGTGCCACCTTTTTAGGTGGATAACCGTTCCCATATCTTAGGGAGGTTAAGATATGGCTCTATGAAGTGGTTGGAGAGTTTCTAGGGGCAGTTACTCATTCGAATGAGTGTTATCTGCCAGCTAACCCTCGTATCCGACTTCTTTGGAGCAGGTCGTGCTCAGTACCGACTTCTGGAGATGAAGGCTGGTACTGGGTGAGGGCCGGGCCTTTTTGCTTGGATCCTGGACCTTTATTATTGGGCCAGGGTATGAACAAATATAATATTCAGATTTTACAAAAGTAAGTTTAGTTTTTATCCCAATGTCTTAGTAACGGTCAAAGCTTCTAGTACCATGTTGGTTAATGGTTATATTCACTTGCAACTACGAACAAATTAAAACTCTTTGACTATTGTCTTTTACTGGAATTTGATGCTTATTAACTTTTTACTACAAATTTTAGGGAGGTAGCATGCATTGGGAACTTTAGAAGTCAAAATCCAACTTTATGTATGTGCTCTCCATTGAGTGTATTATTAACCCTTCAATCTTTTTTTTTTTTAAGTTAGGAGTGAGACTCGAACTCGAGACCTCTGGATGAGGATGGAAAAACTGTCATTTGGTTTTCTAACAATGAATGTATCTAGAAGCTTATGTGTGTGGTTGGTGTCTGGGAATTTATGAGAAGGGGGGGCTAAAATATTGATGTATAACCCTTCAAAGGGACACTGTTCCCTGAAATATTCAAGCATTATAGTTGTTGGTACTAAACTTCTCCGGCACAACAATGGTTGTCACAAGAAAGTTTGTAGCGTATTTTGGTATTCTCAAAATTAACGGAATTTGTTGGGTAGTAGGCTTTGCCTATCTTTAGATTGTTAATATTATAATGTCAATTAGAGTTGGTAACCCTAGGAGATTTATTAAGAATATAAAAATGAGGTAAACATCCACATGCCTATCAACTTTTAGACTTTAGATACAGGTTGATAGGCATAGGCTCATTAGATGAGTGTTAAGAGTTCAATCTGATTAATTAAGATGTTGATTTGAAGCTCTAATGGTTGTGGATGGATCCAAATGAAGCAACCGTTCTAAAGATCTGCGTCTTCACTATAGGGCCCTAGCAATATATCTCGAATTCAATGATACGAAATTACGGGGTTGAATTATTCATCTAATCATGATCCAAAAAACATAAAATATTTTGAACATGTCACATTAATAGTGCTCATATTCTCGTGCAGATGAGTTTTGTCCTTATCTGAGATATTATTTATAAATAGATGCATAGCAAAATTAAAAACAACGAAATAATGAATCCAAGATTCTACAAAATAATTATTATTTTCTGGCTACTGAATTCAATTGGTTTTTCCAGAACAAATTCAAAGGTTATGTCTATCAGAAGAAATGGCTATTCTTTTTTACAAACGGTATATAATACAATTCCAGCATACTAAGCAGGGGACTACGCTATAATCTAATTAAAAAGGTAAACAGTGATTAGTGGACCTAAATAAACACCTGCATACCCAAAAAGAATGATACAGAATGAATTGCTCAAAAACAGAACTAAAGGCACAGATCAAAAAGAAAGAACTAATGCAACTAAAGTCTAAGCTAACATTCATATCTTCGGCTAAAGTTTTTACATCACATGGAATTCATGCTCGAATGTGCCAACGAGAGATTATTGCATGGGGGATCAGGCGCGTCGCCATGTACATCGAATAGCGGGTCTAACATGCATCTCACCTGCATCAACAGGAGAGCACAGTTAAACTGGGAATACGCATTCATGGATTCAATAGAATAGATACATTAAACTAAGAAAAAAGAAAGAAGTTATAACAATTTGCACAGATACAAGGGATCAAATACCCACCATAAAATTGCATGACTAAGGGGAGTCATATTATCATGTTTTCAACACAAGATCAACTGGTAACAGGCTGAAATAACTTTTTGATTTCATCATAAAACCACCTGCAAAAAATCATTGAGATCTGTTGAAAATCAAAACTAGAAAAGGTTTACAAAGCAAATATACAGACTCAATCAAAATAGCGATTCAAATTTTGTCCTCATTTATTAGAGAATGGATGGAGGTTACAATGTTCATGCCATCAGCCAAAGGTATGAATGGGGGAAAAAAAGGGATTAGAATGATAGATGAATAGAAGAAACAAACCTGCAAACAAAAAGTGGCTGGATTCTAGCATTTGCCTCAATTCCTAACTGATTTCGTCTGTCGTTTTCTTGATTAAATTTATCAGATGGAAGGACTTCACATGGACCTCGAATAGAGCTAGCCTTTTCAGTTCTTTCACTATTAGATTCATAAACCTTCAATAAAAGAGGGCAAAATCAGTAAGAAAAAACCCATATGCAATATATGAATGATAAGCATGCTGCCGTGTTCATGTGGAGTTATCATTTGATTGAAACATCCTAAAACAGAAGTTAAACATGGATTAAACATACCAAAATAACACCAACAAACTGAGAATTACGTAATATAAAACTTTTACATGAATGAATTGATATCAGTCTCCGTCTCTACGAAGGGTAGCACCATATATATATAAAGATGCATGCACAAGTATAAATAGTTACCTCGTTAACTTCGGATATACACGGATGACCAATGTTCCCAGGCAAATCACCAGGAAAGTAGCATTTCGTCACCTTAACCCACTTTAACCCAGTTTTGCAGTCTTCCCACATAGACTGAAAATAAAATTGAACACATCACTTTGTTAAAGGTTTATAATTTATAAACTAAAACAACTATTTCACACAAGGGTTCAAACCTATATACCTTTTACTTTAGAGTACACCCAAAACATGTTTTTGGAAGAAATCACAAAAGCTTTGTGATTTCATAGTAAATTTTTAGAGGTATCATGTAACCAAATGCTAGACTCAAGTGGGAAGCAAGATGATTTGCTTACCTGAAGTTTAGAAGGTGCTAATTTGCCATGGCCAGATGGGAGAAGAGCATGACTATGAAGCCTATAGGTTACTCCATCAACACAGCAAGATTTGTAAAACTTTTTCTCATCAACAATGTGTATAACATCACCAATCCATTCTACAGCTTGCGAGCTATCTGAAGATAACGCACAGTGTTGTCTAACTTCAGCATTAGTTCCAGAACTCCCATCAAAGTTTGCTAGTGCAACATCTTGGCCATCTCGCTTGGTATCATAAGTTGAGCTTTCTCCTGATTGTGATTCCTTTTGTTCATTACTCATTAAACTACTGTCAACTTTTTTATCCGATAATACTACAGCATTGCCCTGTGACACTTTCTGCTCAGCTTGAAAGTCTTGTGATGATTGCAAATTGTCACATTCACCTGGCTCAGATAATTTAGGAAGGGTCTTGGAATCGAAACACTCTTTAGAGGTTGAACTCTCTTTACAGGTTGAAGGCTCAGGATTAATTTGTTGAGCAGAACTTTCACCAGGAAAGTCAACGGAAGGAACAGAAGCTGCATTAAGGGATTTCATAGAGATGTTTGGGTCAGGCTTCTGATCAATATGTTCCGTGTTGGATGATCCGGTACCATGTATATCCTTTGTACCAGGAGTCTTTGAATCAGATGGCGACTCAACTTTGACATTGCTGGTAGCAACTATTGGAACAGTGCTCCCATTTGTTGTTAAATTCTGCTGGCTGACCTTTGGATCTAAGCTCCCTGTTTTCTTCTCAGAAGGTTGCTGAACTCCAACCGTAGTGGGCAATTTCGGTGGTGTGTTTGATGATCTCATGACACGACCATATTTTGGAGGTATAGGCTTTCCACCGCTTAAATTCAAACACCTCATGCAATGCCAATCCACTCTATTATGAATTCCTCTTAAAACCGAGGGCTGCAAACACTTCAAGTGATATCCCTTTTCACAAGCATCACAGAGAAGCACAGTATCAACCTCATTGACAGTGAGTTCACACACCTGACAAGTCAAAGCCTTATTCATATAATCCCTTGATGGAGGAGTCCATGTCGGATGCTCAGGAAGCTTTGGTTGTAACAATTTCTGGACAATCTTTGCAATTTCAGCATGAGTAGGAATTGAAGGAGGCTGAGCAACGTTCATACCCTGGAAAGACTGTTGCATAGTAGACAAGTTTACAGGTGCTGTTTGAGTAATAAATGGCCTAAAGCTCTGATCTGCTGTTATTTGTGAACCTGCCCTTGAAGCAGCTACATCACTTGTTCCTTGTACCTTGACAGTGTTATGAGCAGGCACCTTGTTTTCCAATGCTGTTCTAGCTAACGACGCAGATTGAGTCTGTATTGACCATGGTGGAGCATTTGCCAAAGGTTGGTTTGCTGATGAATTTGCTACATGCAAGGGGAGAAAAAATTCCAAGTGAGTATGGTCATTCACTCCATAAACAATGAAAAACAGATTGAACTACTAGTCATTGATCAATTGGTAACACAACTCAACATATGCATGTAGGTACATACAAACTTTAATGGACAGTATATTACCTGGTATACTAAGCACATAAGAAGATCCATTTGATCCTCCATCAGCTCTGACCTGTGGGTTTTCAAGTTTAGGCACTACCATCGGAGATGAATTTCTCCCGAGATGAGTGCTAGGTATTGCACCAGAAACCATAGGTGGTCTTACTTCATTGCTAGTCGACTGATATTGCGACGTAGAAGACGATCCTGCAGAAACATGAGAAGGAATAGACACCGTTGTTGCCGAAGAAGGGATCGCTATGTGGCTTGAATTATCAGGTGCAAACACACGAACACCATGTGGAGCCACACGGTTGTCAGCTGTTACACTGGTACTTGGTTGCACAGGCTGAGATGTGTACGTTGTAGAAGGTGCAGCATACCTCTTTGCTTCTTCCATCTAAGAACATAAAACAATAGTTGAGAAAAGAGGAAATGAAGGGGGGAAGTCATCAAAAGAATTGATTCAGCTTCATTGTATTTATTATCATCAATAGCATTTGAAAGTAAATAAACAATGGTTTCACTACATGTTACGGAATAAAAGAACACATTTAATATATAAAAAAGAGTTTAATTTTGATGCTAACAGTGATTTTACACAGACGTGCAATCATATTCACGCGGTCAATGTAAAAGTTAGTGATTTTTCTTGATGTGGTGTTACATCATTGGATGCACGTGTAAAACTACACAATGCATCAAAATTAAATTCTATAAAAAAATGTCGAAACTATATTTTTCACGTAACGCCTTCTAATTTTCGATAGCAAAACCGATTAATTAAATTCAGTTCCAAACCAGTAAGGAAGTTTAAGATAAGATCAATTTGACAACATAAAATAGCCCAATACTCAAGCAATTAAAGCTCATTAGTAGACATTAAATTCCTCCTAAAGAATCCTCTCCATTAAGCAATGCTAACAATCTCATAAGCACCTAGGCAGGAAGTGGATTTTGCACCACTAAACACCAAAACCCAAAATTCTTATCCCCTATGCTTATCTTAAATCCTGAGAATTTGCAACAACTGAAACGCACACACCACCACATCCGTACATCAATCAAAACAAGGTTCACAAGCAGCAATTATTCACAACAATCACTATACAACACACAGCCTCCAAAATTTTCAAATAATAATAATAAATTTCCTGAATAAATAAGAAAAAAAAAATCGAAATGCTTTGGTTGTTTACCTTCCACTTAGCATGCGTATACCTCTCAGCAATTGACATCTTTGGAGTTCGAAACCCTAACCTCTGATCCCTAACCCTGCCGTTCAATCCAAGATCCTCAATCACCGTCCCAATCGCTTCCCTCCCAACGATATCCTTCGGCGCGAGCCCTACGCAGAGTTCGGCGAGCTTGCTCCGAGCCTCCCTCATAAGCTCCACCTCCACGTCGGTAGGTTTCCGACCCGCCCGCAT
>NC_029791.2:2093512-2094346 GCF_000816755.2 Arachis ipaensis | reverse complement strand
AGCTTAGGCTTCTTGGCGCAGCGGTCATCGTCATGGTGTGATTCCCGAGGTCCGCCGTTCTCGACGGGGAGATTGGAGGCAGGAGTGAGCGGTGGTTGGTGGAGGTCCGCGTGCGACGTCGTTTCCATGCGGGGAACGACGTCGTTGGAGGGAGAGAGAGGGTGTAATTAGAAAACCCTAAAGAGAGAAAGAAAGAAAGAGAGGGAGAAGAAGAAAAGAGAAGAGATTTGAAAAATAAAATAAAATTAAATTAAACAAAAAGAGAGAAGAGAAGAGAATTGAGAAAGGGGAAGATAAAATTGGTGGGTGGTTGTTTTGGCGGGTAATAATTGAGAATTTGATTTGGGTGTTAAATTGGTGTTTGTGTAATTAGCGAAGGTTGGGTTAGTGATAGTGAGTCAGTTCGTAACAGCGGTGATACCATTCGGGGCTTGCGGTGGCTTCAGATTCAGGGACGCACAATTTTTCTGCTTCTTTCTTCGCAAATTAAAATATTAACGCAAATAAATAATAACTCGTTGAGTTCCCAACTCGACTCGTTCCTAGGGTTTTTTATTATTGTGACACAATAAATGAAAATTTAGTCCGTATTACAATAATCTAGGAATCGATAATAACAAGTATTAATAGGAAAATAAATTACTTTTAGTAATAGAGGTTATTATATGAAGTCATAATCTATAAAATCAAAATGGATAAAAGATTAAAAATGCAATTATTTTTTTTTTACCAAAAGATAGGAAACTCAAACCCGCAACCTCTTAATTGAGTATGGAAAGACTATGTTATTTGAGTTATAACTCATTGGCTTAAAAAAATGTAATCATTTAAGAG
>NC_029791.2:2088319-2093280 GCF_000816755.2 Arachis ipaensis | reverse complement strand
TTATTTTTTTACTGTATTTATTTTTATTATTAAAATTTACCAAATATGTTAAAATAAGAGTTTGTAAAATACTTCGGAATTTTTTATTCCTTTTTCCTGTATTTGCAATCAAAGGAGTTAAACCTTAAAAAGTTCACATGCAATTTACTCGTACTAGTTTGGCACTTAAAAAATCTTAAATTTCTATGCATCTTAACCTAACTCCTCGTGCAAAAATATCCCAAGATTACATCTAATCTAAGTGCCTGAGACATCATTACTAATATTTGCCATTCTAGAGAACAGAACACAAAGTTTATAGCTAAAATTAAAATAATATTTGCCACTACCAGAAAAATAAGTATGGTACATTACTAATATTCATAAAACACTAGTGTATATGCATCCCAATTAGGATATTTGTTTTTTTTTTTTTTTTTGCAAATTCTTCAGATCATCATGATTTTCAAAAAGATCACATTCAATGATACATTGAACATGTAATACACACTAATACAAGAATCTTACAAAGGAATCTTGCTGTAAAGATAATATCTAAAAATGTTATATAATCTGACATGTTTAACTAAACTTCTTAACATAATACATGTCGACATCTTAGTTATCATCTTCACATGAAGACGTGTGAGTAGCTACCTTTAATTTTTTATTCAATCTTTCATTCTCTGATATCACAAGAATACAACACTTGACAAATATCTTAGAACAGTATTCAGTTTTATGATACTGAAGCTGGCAGCAGCATCAGATATGAGTCTCCTGAGAAGGAAACATCACTGCACAATTCAATCCACGGCTGAGCATACGCGATTCGCGCATTACTGACGGCGAAACCATCAAGAATTGGCAATTCAATTCCCCTCTTAAGTTGTGAGTTAAGGTATGGTATGATGACAGTTTTGAGGACACTTGATGTCAGGGACTGAAAGAATTCACAATGTCAAAATACAAAGATGCAAGTTGAAAAGACTAATGCATTTGTTCTGATTTTACCTGAATCAGTTGCATGTGTAGTTTTCCAATTTTGCTCCACTTCAAGTTTGTTGAAAACTTTATCAATTTGAGTTTACCAGTAACATTGTTTCCTATGATTTCTGCAGCAAAAGAAGCACTAATATCCTGCACCAAACAAACATAGTTTGAGTTTAATTTATCTTAATCAGAATGTAGAGCTTTTAACTTCTGGAACTTGATTCAAACATACCACTGAGATGCATGCAACAGGTATCACTTGACCGGATTCAAGAACATCAATTATGATGTCTAAGTTAATGGTTGCTTTGATATCTTGGTTAGTTACTTGTATTACCGGTGCAGAGGATACAGAGATATTGAGATTCATGTCATCATTTGGATATTGCTTGAACAATTGTGGAACTATGAATCTCCATTCAGCAGTGTTCAAAAGATTCTGATCAGGTAACTCATCAAGAATCCATTGCATACTATCTGCCTGCACAAAAGAAATCCAAGATTAAACATGGAACATGCAAGAAAGAATAGAATAAGAAACTTACTGTGAAGTAAACAGAGGAAGCAGAGTTGAAAACATCTTCATGTATTGAAATCTTGATCATCTTTGGTGATCCTCCACAAGAAGTTGAAGTCTCCAATCTGTTGAGGCTACTTCGAGGTACTAAAACTTTGTTTGTCCCTATGAACAAACCATTGATTTCAACTTCAATGGAAGAGTTACTCAGCACAGGATTGTCCACAAAAGAAACATTTAGAACAGCAGTTTGGTCAATTGAGATTGTCTGTGGAAGAGACTGCAATAAGTTGTCAAGTGTTGATATCCCTTCTCTTATTTTCTTTGAAATGGCATCTTCAACTGAAGAAGCTATGTTTCCTTCAAAAGCATCCACTAAACTGCAATTAAAGCATAAAAGAAATTATTGGCAAAGAAGCATTGTCATAGGAGAATAAGCATGTGAGGTCCTAAAGTGGTATTTGAGATTGGTTATGTGTACCTAAAATAGTCTCCGAAATCCTAATTACACCGATTATGTCCATAAGATTGGCAAAAGTGCACCACGTTAGTCCATAATAGCGTGACGAATGGAAAAAAATTGAGGGACTAACATGATATATTTTTGCTGATCTCAAGAACGTAATTAGTGCAATTGGGATCTCAGGGACTATCTTAGTACACGCGGCGAATTTGAGGGATCACTTTGAGGCTTAACTCGAAATAACACATTGCTTGGGACTATTTCTTACACTTGGTAAAGCCATGCTGCTCCACCATTCAACTTTATAGAGATATCTCCAACATTACATCCATAATCTAATAGAATTAACTTAAGAGTTCCTCCTTGGTTCCTTAAATTTACTGTAAGCCCCACTTCCAGATCTTTAACCTTCCAAACAAAGCACAACCAAACTGAGTGAGGGATATACAGATTGAACATGAAACTTATAACCTTAGATGCATTAAATTATCTCAGAACTTTTGCCTAACAGATACTGAAATTCATTTCTCTTACTCTTCAATAAAACTATGTAAATTACTAAATTATGGGTCATGAGAACAAAAAGGTGCAACTTTAGCCAAAAGGATAAAAAGGGTAATCAAGAAGTATAAACATGACTACCATGAATAATAACATTGTAGCTTCATACCTTAACAGTGGCAGTTCCACTATCAGAGATTCCAATTGGGACTAACCAACTGCTACAACTATACCTCCAATTCATGTTCAAGTTTGCAGTGGCACCAGAAACTACCACAACAATTCCTGAATCTCCAGTCTCAACCGTTGAAGAGTTTATTTGGATATCTTTGATTGTGATCTCAGAAAGAACCACTTTTGCTTTTCCAACAAGTGGAACTTGCACTGACTTCTCAATCTCTGGAAGCTGAGACATAACAATGGAGGCAATAGCTTTGTCTATCAGCAAATCCTTGGCAAAGTCAAGACCCTTATCAGATATCATCACAGAGATGTGACCCTCTTCATTGTGTTGTTGGAGATCACCACTGCTTTGAATGAAGAGAAGTGATATAAGAAGGAAGAGAAGTGATGGAGCCATGGATTTCACAAAGCTTGTGATGGTAGAGGCAGCTACAGTTTCTCGAATCGAATCAGTCAAATTCTTAGTAACAGGCTTAAGCTATTGAATCTTGAAAAACATGCTGTGTATTTTTTCTAAGTTTATCCTACATAGAGAAAGATGAAAACTTGAGGACACCCCATATGGTAGAAGATTTCAGAAGGAGGAGTTTTCTTACTATTTTTGGAAGTTGAATTTGAATATGTTGTTGGAGTTTGAGTTTCAGGAACTGGAAATGTGGTTGAATTGGAGAACTAGGGAGTGTTTTTTGGCCATATCATTTATTATTAATTTCGTATGCCAATTATAAAATTGAGTTGGAATTCGCACATTGGTTATTATGATTATTTAATATGAAAGCTCGAGTGCCACGAGACTTGTTATGGAATAGGATTCATTATAAATTTAAGAAAAAGGTTTTATATAGTGTATACTATAACAGTTTGTCTTATTCAATTACAGAGAAGGATCCTAAAATCTTTCCTTAAATTATCTAAATTTTGCTTAAACTTGTTATTTACAAGTCTTTTACATCATCAACTATGTATCTTCTCCTTTGCACTAGTAGCTGGTAATTCTTTTTTTTTTTGAAGAGGTTCTATATCATGGAGTATGTCTTTAGATATCTCATTTTACTTCGTTTGGTTTGTAAAAGTCTTTACCCTATTAGCATTGCAACAACAGTCAACGTGGAAGTGGAAGTAGAAGCCAGATTTTAGAAATTAAAAATGCGACGGAAGGTCTAATCAACTGGATCATAACAAAATAAGACAGAGTTGTTGGATGCTGATAATAGATGATTTTACACCTTGCGTCACATTTTAGGATTTATGTTGAAGAAAAATCAGGGAAGCTGTGTTTAGATAATTATGCAAATAAATAGAAGATGCAACAAACTGATCTTCAAATAGTTTGGCAACTCCTGAAAACGTGAAATAGATTCTATAGGAAAAGACTAAAACTAAAACTAATCAAATGTAGGGTCATCTAAAAAAGTAAAAAAATAACAATATAAAACAGGATTGGAGAATGAAATTTTTTGACGTATTTTTTCGGATCTCCTAAGTCATCATAAGGAGTTAAAGTTATTGGTAATGCAAAGTTTTTGGATAATTAGAAATTTATGACATCTGCGGTGAATGGACCAATTGGTCTCCAATTCAGCTTTTTTATTGGCTGGTTGATCCTCCTCTGGTTCCTGAATTTTAAAAACAAGAGTTGGATCAGAATTTGTTCTCGCATCGTCTTATTGTTTATAGCAATCATCATTATGAGTTATTTGAGCATTGGTAGGATCAGTTATTTGATTTGTCATTCTTTGATTTTCTTCCGTCATGGGCTAATTAGTCTGTTGTAATTCCATTACCATCCGAAGAAGCTTGGAGGACATTAGAGAAAGTCGATTAGCCATAGGCAAATATGAAAGTTCTGGAATCTAAAGAAAAAGTTTTAAATCTTTGGCCCAGGGTGGGCACCAATTATTATTGTGAAGGTTGGTTGTGGTATAGCTTGTCCTGCGAGGATTATCTTTTAGTCTTTCGTTGGGATGAGTTATACCTCAGCATCAAGAGTACAAAAAGAATGGACACCTACAAAAAGTACTATGATGCTCAAGTTAGTATATGAGTAATTAATTATTGGTTCTTATAATATCTAGATCAGTTTTAACCTCCTTTTTTATATTTGGGACAAGTATCAATAGTGGTTTAACCGATTGATTTCCCTTAACGAAAAATAAAGGCATTATAGAGTATTTTAATATAGCTTTGATGTTTGTCATTGATAACCGATCTATAACGTTTATAACCAAGTTATAATGGATATATTAGTATCTATTAATATTATTTTTTTAATAAATACTTGTAGTATATAATAGGTATAAAGTAATTAATAAATTATTAAAATTT
>NC_029791.2:2087970-2088308 GCF_000816755.2 Arachis ipaensis | reverse complement strand
TTTATGCAAGATAAAGTCAATCACTTTAACGAGTAACTCGTGGTTAAATCAATAAGCAATAGTATAAGTTGGTGAAAATTGAAAACCATGGTATTTAATAATATTTAGAAGCAGCATCCTACGTATTACATTAGCTTGAAGGAACCAATAGGAGATGACCTTATCCTATAGAAAATCTTACTCACAACCATAGCCACCAAATAATACTGGCTTCTCCATTCTCCACTAACACACAAAAACGCTAAAAACTCAAACACAAACAACCTTCAACAGAGATAGAACCAACTAACAATGGCAGCGTCACTTCAAGCGGCGGCTACACTCATGCAATCCCCCAA
>NC_029791.2:2075158-2087937 GCF_000816755.2 Arachis ipaensis | reverse complement strand
CACTCCCTCTCAAAAGCCTTCGGTTTGGAACCCGCTGCCTCCAAACTCACTTGCTCTCTTCACACTGATCTCAAGGACTTGGCTCTCAAATGTGTTGAGGCCACCAAAGTTGCAGGATTCGCCCTTGCCACCTCTGCTCTCGTTGTTTCTGTATGTCTCTTCTTTGCTTCAATCTTTTTATTCTTCAATACTTTTACTCATGTTTATTTATTTTGTAATTTTCTAGGAGTGAATCTGAATAAATATATAATAATATACCGTCGAACTTGAATTAATGTGACAGTTCTATATTTCCATTCGATACGCCTCAATAGGTTAATTTGTTGAATTGGCATCATGATCTTAGTCATTATAATTTTTTTGTTGTGAAGGGAGCAAGTGCAGAAGGTGTTCCAAAGAGATTAACCTATGATGAAATCCAGAGTAAGACATACTTGGAAGTGAAGGGGACAGGAACCGCGAACCAGTGCCCAACAATCGAAGGCGGAGTGGAATCATTTGCCTTCAAGCCAGGCAAGTACAATGCCAAGAAATTCTGTCTTGAGCCCACTTCCTTCACTGTCAAGGCAGAGGGTGTCACCAAGAATTCTCCTTTGGAATTCCAAAACACCAAACTCATGACACGTCTTACCTACACCCTCGACGAGATTGAGGGACCCTTCGAGGTGTCCTCTGATGGCACCGTGAAATTTGAGGAGAAGGACGGCATTGACTACGCTGCAGTGACTGTTCAGCTCCCGGGAGGAGAGCGCGTGCCGTTCCTCTTCACCATCAAGCAGTTGGTGGCATCAGGGAAACCAGACAACTTTGGCGGAGAGTTTTTGGTGCCATCTTACCGTGGCAGCTCTTTCTTGGACCCCAAGGGAAGAGGTGCTTCCACCGGGTATGACAATGCAGTAGCATTGCCGGCCGGTGGAAGAGGAGACGAGGAAGAACTCGCTAAGGAGAACAACAAGAGTGCATCATCATCCAAAGGGAAGATCACGTTGAGCGTGACGCAGAGCAAGCCAGAGACCGGAGAGGTTATTGGTGTGTTTGAGAGCATTCAGCCATCAGACACTGATTTGGGTGCCAAAGCTCCAAAGGATGTTAAGATCCAAGGAGTGTGGTATGCTCAGCTTGAGTCATAGACTTGTTTTATATGGTGTAATTTGTGTCTTATATGATTTAGATTTTGTTTGTAACTACCACAACGGTGTTGTTGCTGCTGCATCGATCTCTTGTGGAATCCTGAACAATGAGAGGTTTATCATGTTTGTATATTATATTGACTTCAAATATAATGCTTATAAACTAAGACGCGATAAAGTTTAGGTTGGAAGAACCACATGCTAGTGTAGAGGAGATGATGATAATTATAGAAAATAAACAAATGGTAAAAAATAGTTGGATAGAAGAGATAAGTGGAAACAAAGATTTTGAAGGAATAAGGCAAAATGCATGGACTAATTATTTCAGAACATACACATTGAATACAGGACAAAGGAAAACTTCAAGGCAAGAATGGGGTGATAACAAATAGCAACCAACAGTACTGTAAAATGGTTTCAATGAAGGTAATGATAGTTTCAATGTAGTAATAATGGGTGTTTTTCTTTTCTCTTTTTTCTTTTTCTTTTTGTTTTCTCTTCATTTTTTTGGGGGCAGAAATGTATTAGCTAATGGAGCATTATTTGCTTTATGGGGGATCAGTGTCTGCAAAATTTTAGCGGAGGAGTGGTATTGAGTGACATTGAAATGGTGATACAATTTTATTGGAAGAAGAGAGTTTGGATGAGAAGCATATAGTGAGGATAAATCAGGGTTGATTGGCTACAAGGCAAGAAGGAGAGAAACTGAAAGTAGCGCTTCTTCAGGAACAAAGTTTTGGCTAGAAAGGATTTGTTTCAAAATATAACGGCAATGTTAACTTTGAAAATTGGTGTCAATGATTTAGTAGGGAGGGAAGACATGATAAAAATAGAAAGAAGTCATCATATGTACACCTCTTGGGTTGGTAGGCATCTTCATGTAATGCAAGACACAAATGCAATTGTGGTGTAAAGTGGAGTGGTGATTAGTATGAGCAAGTTGAAGTATTGGAAGTTGAATATGTGGTTGGAGTTTGAGTTTCAGGAACTGTGGTTGAATTGGAGAACTAGCAGAATTGGTTAGTTTTGGAGTTTTTTTGGCCATGTCATTTATCATTAATTTCGTATGCCAATTATAAAATTGAGTTGGAATTCGCACATTGGTTATTATCATTATTTAATATGAGAGCTCGAGCGCCACGAGACTTGTTATTTTACCTTTCAGCATGTTTTGATTTTTGACTCGATAAAATGCACATTCCTTTTATTACATTTTGTACTTGTATTAACTAAAGTTACTTCACATCCTAGGAATAGGATTCATAATAAATTTAAGGTTAGGTTTTGTATAGTGTATACTCTAACAATTTTCTGTTGAAAAAGTATTCTTTTACTTGACAAGTAAACATTTAAATTCCCACAATGCTAGATTCAATATTCAAGCACCAACAAAGTGTATATTCTTTTGGCATTAATATATATACACACATACTCCACAAAAATTGAAGGACACACTTTTTTATAGCTCAAAGGAACAACCAAAACTCGGTGGTTTTTTCCACAAATTATATGAGAAGTTCTCTCCAAGTGTTTCCTAATCCGATCCGAACCCATCTTAATTAAGTTTTGATATAAACCAAATGTCATTGTCGGTTTATTCCTTTGTCCATCACAGCTTCTGAATGAACAAAGGTAGAACCATATATTGCAAAATTACAGACTAATTCATGACGCTTTAACACTCCTGCCTCCTGAAATTATCATTGTCCTCCACTGGTTTCTCCCCTGATGAAAAAAAAAAAAACCTTCATGATGTACATCTCCCTTTACCATTCATCAATTTGAGCAACTTTAGAACATTTCGTAAAAGGAAAACATCATCATAGGAAGTAATCCGGTGCTGGCTTCTTGGCAGGTGCCCCTCTTGATTCCTACATTCCATTAAAAAGAAACATGAAAACTAACTTGAGAAATTGAACACAACTAAGGGATAAAAGAACCTAAATATCATTATAACGTCGTTCAATCAAAATGGATTTTCACTCGTGCTCAAATAATGTTAAGGACGATGAGAAAACACTAATTTAATTTTTAATAGAACTGTACCAAAAGTAATTATAGTGCTTTACGAGGTATCAATATACTAGAGCTTATATAAATAAAGAATGATTAGATCTGGCTACAAACCTGTGGAGCAGCATCAAACACCCGGAACTGCTTATTAAGATTTCCATCCAACTCCAGAATTGCAGCTACATTACCACATCTGGAACAAAGAACAAAAATGAGTTTTCAGACCAGAAAACATTCAAACCGTTGGAAATAAATAGATTTTAATTGATGATATACCTGTAGCAATAATTTGGAGCTGACCAGACAGTAACTATCTGGTTATTAAACATCCATTTATATCCTTCCATTACCAACTGATGAGCACGGCATATATAGTCAATGTTATTGGAGTGGTTAAAAGAAGTAACAACACTACCACCAAATAAGAACCCAGCACCACGAGGACTTAGACTCCATCCATCCACGATATCTTCTGGGTCAGACCATAGGAGGTCACACATGGCACCATCATGGGGTACTTCTTGCTTCCGATCAATAGTCCGTATCTGGATACATGTAAGAAATAATATATACAATTGCTGATGTAAAATCTGATACCTCAGAGACAAGTAATTAGGGAAGCATTTCTAACCTGATCCAATGTTGAAATGGGAGGAGAAAGACCACCATGGACACTGAAAATCCTGTTTTCGATCAGGGCGGACAAGCTGCAATGTTTTGTTAACATAGGAAAGCACTTAGTAAAAGCAATTTAAATTGTGTTAGCTCCATATATTTTTCATTAGGCAGGATGTCATACTAATCAGCATAAAGTTCTTCAAATCATCAACCTAAACATTTTTTCTTATTTTCTCAAAACCACACCCTTTCCCTTTTATAACACATTTGAAGATAAACTAAATAAAGCATACTTTAAGTTTTGAACCAACTCAAGTCCACCCAAACCCCTTTTCGGCTCTTAAAATAGAAAGAAATATATTTACTCAGCAGGTTAAAACTTTTAACACAATATATTATTTGAGTATGAATTTCATAGTTGAAATGTTAACTGAAGAATAACAAAAGCAGAAGTCCAATCAAAGACCATTTCAGGAATTCTATAGTAATTTGGCTTTCAACATCTCTGGATAAGGAACCCATAAGGAATACTTGGATCAAGTAATGTTTATATGGATATCTCTATTTTGCTTTCTGTTGACCACAGGAAGTCATTTGTAAGAATAAAAACTTGTGATGAATCAGATATTAACAAACCTTAAGTAGTCGAATATATCAGTACAATATCTCCAAACATTGACTGAACCATATTTTCGAAGGCATTCATCATAAAATCCATACACCTGTCAACGGTGGATAATAAATAAGTATTCAGAAGTCACAAATTCCAGTTTCCAGAAAACAAAAAACACCCCAAACAAACAACCCAAAAAATATTAATATGCTTTTGGAATATCTCTTTCTTTCTACCAAACGGATAACAAACAAACCTGTGTGATCTGACGGCTCTCATGGTTCCCCCTAATGAGTGTTATCCGATCTGGATACCTCACCTGGTAGTAGGTAATTAATTAGTCACAGAAATGATTAACAAATAAAAGAACATCATTAAGAACACAAAAAGAATGAGAAAAGATGATTTGGCATGACAAAACCTAAAATAGCCATGAGTTTCAGAAACCCACAAACAAGCTAGGAATCCCTTACTGAAAAAAAAGGCCACCTTTCTGAGATCCATATGGCAAACTGACTGAAACATTTTTTATCTTTGAGTTGTTATTACGACACTCAACATTAATGCAATGCATACAGAAAGCTTGACAAAACAGAAACAATTGAAAGAGACTCCAAAATAATATGCAGCATGCTTCTAACTTCTCCAACAAAAAAAAGATTAGTAAGATTATTATATATTCACCTTAGGAGCCAGCAGAAGCAGAAATGTTTCAACTGAGTAAAATCCTCTATCGACAAAATCCCCAAGGAACAGGTAGTTTGTTTTGGGGCAATCACCTCCTACTTTGAAAAGCTCCTTCATGTCATAAAACTGACCATGGATGTCACCGCATATCTACGCAACCAAAACAGCTTATCAGACGTTTACATGGAAAAAAATAACAAGCAGAGTCTTAAAGAGTCATTAGTGCAGTAGACCAAAATCCAAATCTTGTTACCAACATACTGAATACATCTGCTTTGCTATAAAAACAAGCAACAAGAACATAAACCGCAGTTCCATTATTATCAAGTAGAGAACACTGTATGCCATGCACTTCATACTTACCTAATTCCTAAAAAACCTTTGAAAATTACTTTGAGATTAGAAAATGCACAATACAATGTAGTACTTTGTAAATCTGATACGAATTATCTCAGTCCCCTAGCTCCTACCTCAACCTACTCATGCAATTCAACAAATTTCACTCAGAAAAGGGGGAAAAAAAAGCACAAAGTCTATCGAATTCCCAATAAATACTAAGCCCTAGATAAAGCTCCCAACTTGAAATATTTTTCTTCTATCCCCCAAAAAACTGAAATGGAAAAGATTTCAGGCACGTTTTGTTCAGTTTCAGCCGAAATTAGCAAAATAGAAAAATCCAAATGGAACGTTGAATCTAGAAATTGAAGAAAAGGAGAAATGAGTTGAGTGAACAATAACAAATTTTTATGCAAGAGAGGGAGAGAGGGAGGTTTAGGGTTGAGAACTGACGGTGACGGGGGCGTCGACGCGTTGAACGTTGCTCTCTTCGACGAGGATTTCCATGGCTTTGAGGCAGAGAGCCTTCACTTCAGACTCTTTGAGAGGTTCGCATTTCTTCAGCTGCTCTATTTGCCTGTCTAGGTCTGACATCGATTCTCTCTCTCTCTCTCTCTCTCTCTAGAATCTTCTTCTTCTTCCTTCTGGTCGAGGAAGGAGGAGAACTCAATCTCTATCACTCACTATGGAAGTGTTTGTGCTTCTTCTTCCACTTCAAACTCTTTTGTCTTTTCTCCCTTTTTTGCAAATCAGTCACTTGATTTTTGTAATTTCATCTATTTCCCTTTATGCTATTGCTTACCGACCTTACCTTATGTTAATAGGGGTTAAAACTAAAATAAATGAAGTTCTGCATCTATTGTCAAGCTTCCTTTTATATATGCATTCATAAGGTAAAAAACTAAAAATGAATTTGTTTCAAAGGAAAAAAAAAGGGTAAAAATGATTTATATTGCTAGTTTCATTTAATAAAACTGTAAATTTAACTAAAATCACAAAAAAAAAACTTTTATCAAATTATACATATTTTTTAAAATGTTAAATATAAAAAATTTATTCAAAATCTAAAATTTTAAAAGTTTTAATACTTATATAAGTATGGAGTAAAAACTTTTGCAAACTATTTCAAATATTACTGGAATAATTATTGGGAAGCCATTGGAGGCTCCTTCGGTAAACGACGTTGAGCCAGGAGGCTCCGTACGTTACCTTTCATCCATCACCATTCGTTCCTAAAACGACGTCGTATCCATCATCCCAATTTTCATCCTTTTTGGACCTAATTGCTAATTTCCCCTAAAAAAGGTACATTTAATTTCTGCTCCGGTTTCGAACTTTCAATTATTTCCCATTGCCATCGCAATTCGCCTTCTCGACTGTAATCTGATTCTTTCCTTTCTATGTTCATCTTCTGAGAATTGTTATATTTTGTGTATAAGCTTTATTGCTGTATGCGAATTCTGGGTTTTTTTTTTTTTAAGTTAACTTTTGGCATTTTCTGTGGTGGTTGATTTTATTGATACACCTTGGTTGGTTAAAATTTTGGGTAGTAACAGTATGATTACTTCTTTGATCATGAGCTGAATGGGTTCTTAGTGGTTGATTTTATTGATATCCCTTGATTGGTGAAAATTGTGCATTAACAGTATGATTTACTTCTTTGATCATGAGCTGAATGGATTCTTTGTGAAATTCTTCTCTAATCTGTCGTTATTGTTATTATTAAGTTTTGTTGATCATTGATGTTTGTTAATTCCCCATGTTTGTTTGGTGATTATGTAAGTTGGGTTTATTGTTATGTTGTTTCAGGCTAATGGCATCTGCTTTAGACTCATGGGTGAAGGAATACAATGAAGCGGTGAAACTTGGTGATGATATTACAGCCATGATGTCCGGGCGGAACTCGGTTCCGTCGTCCGGGCCTGAAACCCAGCGTCACACATCTGCTATAAGAAGGAAGATTACAATATTGGGGACCAGACTTGATAGCTTGCAATCCCTTTTGTCTAAGCTTCCTGCAAAACAAGCTATGTGAGTGTTTACTTCTTGATGATTATATATGCTGATTGAAAATGGAAACATATGCTGTCACAATAGGGCAACTAGCACTTGGAGCACTATGCAGTATGCACACCACAAGACCATGCATCAGGAACTAGATTTAATGAAGAATTATCTAGATCCCAATAAGTTGTATTCATCTTGAGAGGTGTAATACTGAACTCTATGGTTCCGTGATATTAGCAGGAAGGGCATATATATTATATATGTTAATAATGTGATAACATTGCGAATCAATATAGCCTGGTGCTAGCAGAGTATGGTTATTGTTCCTTGTGTCGTGGGTTTGAATTTTGGTTCGCAACTATTGATTAAAAAATAATTTAACCAACACAATGACACCTGGTTGGTTGGAGTGCTAGATAACGGTGTTGGGAGAGCTGTGTCCTTTATGGGATCTCTAGTGCTCAAATAAGATTGCCTCATTAGGAGGATACCTTTGGTTCCACAAAAGAGAATGTGATATGATATGATATTGTGCCCATGTCTGGTTAGGAGTTAGTAGTAGGCATTAGTATAGAGAGAAAGGTTAGAGTAGAGGGAAAGGAGTGTCGGAATAGATTAACTGAGTATCCTTTCTATCTTGTAATTCCATTCTAGGTCTTTGTGAATTCTGAACCAGTTCTATCATTGTGGAAGAATCAGCATCGTCTCTTCGGCTGTAAAATTGTATTATTGTTTTGTGAAGTTCTTTTCATGTCAATGACATAGATCTGAGAAGGAGATGAATCGCCGCAAGGATATGATTGCAAATTTGAGATCTAAAGTTAACCAAATGGCTTCCACTTTGAACATGTCAAACTTTGAAAATAGAGACCTTTTGCTTGGGCCAGAAACAAAGCCAGATGCCATGAGCAGAACAACTGGCCTGGACAACAACCAACTTGTTGGATTTCAACGGCAAATTATGAAAGGTCACTTGATTTTAGTTGATTACTTTAAAACATACTGCTTATAGTCTATACTTGGGATTCCTGATATGCATTGCTGTTAGAGCAGAACAAGACAATGGCCTTGCAAAATTGGAGGAGACTGTACTAAGCACCAAACATATTGCACTTGCTGTCAATGAAGAGTTGGATCTACACACTAGACTTATTGTATATTACCTTCTTGAATGAATTTATCCCCTTTTTTGTGGTTCATTTTTGTGTCTCTTCTGAATTGAATCCTTGCTCTTTTTTCGCTGGACAGGATGACTTGGACCAACATGTAGATGTTACAAATTCTCGGATGAGGGTAACACCCATAACTTTTCTTTAGAGTTTAGACCAAATCTCTTGTTTAGTCTACCCAAAGCGAAACTCCGTTAATATTGTTCTTGTCGCTCTCTTACAACTCTTTTTTTTTTGGGTGAAAACAGTGGGTGCAGAAGAAATTGTCAATTGTAAATAAACGAACCAAGGGTGGTTGCTCCTGCTGGTGCTTACTTTTATCAGTGGTTGGCATTGTGGGTTTGCTTCTTGTCATTTGGATTTTGCTCGTTCATTTGTAATTGTGAAAATACCCAAACACATCAAAGTTTCTTTTGGGCAAATGTTGTGTATACAAGTGTGCATTGAAAAATATATCATACTCGAGTTTCATTATTTCTCTTGGTGCTTTGCCAATGATGTGGAATTAGTGGCTGCGTCGTTAGTTTGCTTTTGAGGTTATTACGGATTATACAATATTGCTTTATTTTAATTTAAGGAGGAATTTCTTCATGGTAATTTAATGTGGTCACATTAAAATGCAGCTATATAAATTACACATAGCTAGAAGTTAGGATATACCATGCTTCATAATTAAATAAGCATGTAAAAGATATATACTTGTAAAGACTGGTGACCATTAAGGAGAATGATAGCTCTACAAAATATAAATCAATCAAGGTTCGGAGTGATTACACAGATGAATGACTACAATATATTTAACACTTACAAAATTTGAAAATAGTAAAACAAACTCAAGCATCTAAAAGAAGAGCTTTCTTGGAGATGCTCTAGATTCAACTGTTGAAGGTGAATTTGAAGACTTGAGGGGAGAAGACCTTGTCTTGCTTTCTTGGCCCTCAACCACTTTGTCAAGCAGCTTTGCAGCCCTTGGATCTGTCAGTAGCTTCTTCTGAAAGGACTGCGAGAAGCCAGTTGCGATGATAGTCACATGAATCTCCCCGGTGTAGCGATCATCAACAACAGCTCCAAAAATAATATTTGCAGAAGGATCAGCCAAACTTGTCACCACCTATAAAAATTAGAAGTTTTTTGACAACGTAGATAAGCAAATAAAAAAGGGGGAGGATTAACTAATGTTTCAATGCTGTCAAAAGAATGAAATGGAAGTATCAAGACAATAAAATCTTAGCACTCAAGACGACCTCAAAACAACTAATCCACAAGATTCAAGGGTATATTGGAGGATAAAAAAGTATCGGATGAAATATGCTTGTTGTCCCCAACACTCTTGAAATTGTTCAAAATTACTCCTTAAGTTTAATTTGTTTCAAATTTACTCTTCGAAGATTATGCTTGCAACTAGTTCACAAGATCAAATTGTATTAAAAAAAAAAAGTGTGTTCATTAAGCAAAAGTGATAAGATCCTGAAATACCTGAGACACCCTATTCACTTCCTGCAGGGTTATGTCCCTTCCTCCTGTAATATTATATACCACTCCAGTAGCTGACTGAATAGATGAACCGATTAAAGGAGCCAAAGTAGCCTGTTCTGCTGCTTCTTCTGCTCGGTTTTTACCAGAGGAAACACCGACTCCAAGCATTGCAGTTCCAGAGTCCTTCATTACTGCCTTCACATCAGCAAAATCCACATTCACAAGTCCAGGTATCTACTAGAAGGCACAACAGTTAACAGGATCTCCCATGGCAAAAAGGAAAGAAAAGAAGAATCGCAGTTTGCAATTTGCAAATAAACTCACTGTAATGATGTCTGATATTCCCTGTACCCCTTGACGTAAAACATCATCAGCAAGATGGAAAGCATCCTGAAGAGCTGTCTGCTCATCAGCAATGTCAAGCAAACGATCATTTGGAATAACAATAAGCGTATCAACATTTTTCTGCAGCCTTTCAATGGCTTCAAGTGCCTGAAGAAAAACCGAATCAAAACTAGATGATCATTTTAGATTTCACATAACATTCTGGAATTCACATAACAAACTATGTAACAATAAAATAAACTGCATGTGTGTATTCAATGAAAAGAAAAGACCGATTTGGTTTAGGTGAAACTATTAGTAGCTTTTATATAGTGCAGTAATCATGCTCTCTCTCTAGTAAGGAAAGAAGCGGCACCTGCCTGCAAGGATCTTTTGCGTCCTTCGAAACTGAAGGGATAGGTAACGACACCTACAGTCAAGTAACCAGCCTCTTTGGATATTTGGGCCACAACCGGGGCAGCACCAGAACCCGTGCCCCCACCCATCCCGGCCGTTATGAACACCAAATCCGATCCCTTAAGAGCACTAGCAATAGCTTCTTTCGATTCTTCTGCAGCTTGCTCCCCCAAGAGCGGATTCCCACCAGTACCTGCATCTCTTGCAAGTGGATTTCACCAATTTGAACACAATGCCACACACACACATTCCCCTGAATTTCCTCAACTGAAAACTAACAACGAAATTGGAGAGAAGGTACAGCTACAGCTACACAAATAAATCACAAATACACACCACAGCCACAATATATGCATACAAGGATGAAAGTGCCTGACCTAATCCACGAGTCAGAAGTTCACCAATTTGAATAGGGTTCTCAGCAGAAGAATGTAACAATGCTTGAGCATCAGTGTTTATTGCATAGAAGTCCACACCCTGATTGTATATTAAAAAAAAGTAGCACAATTCAACACTAGCTTAATGAACAATGCCACTAGCTAAATCACAACCCTAAAACGTAGCAAAATAACACATTTACACAGCTAGCATGATACACAATTGAACTACAAGCTTAAGAGCAATCCATAAGCGAATTGAATTGAATTGAATTGAAGAGAGGAAAGCGCACATGTAAACCACTACCGATCATGCGATTAACAGCATTGTTGCCGCCACCGCCGATTCCAACAACTTTAATCTTTGCGTTATCCACAAAAGCATAGGAGCACCTCACAGACCCGAAACGACGACGAGTGAAGCGTTTTGGGTGTGTTAGTATGGTTGTTGTTCTAGGTTGAAGAGGAAGGCGCGGTGAAGAAGAGTGTGCATTGCGGTAGAGAAGCTCGTTAGGGCTTGTCACACGAAGCATTGCCATTGTTGTTTCTTCTCCTTCCCCAATTCTCAAATCCCAACGAGGTTTTGGTTAGTTCAGTTTTTACTGTTTAGGGTTTTCTCTGTCAAATGAAAATAAATCCAAACATTTCTGATATCCCCTCCATAATTTATACAGTCAATTAAAAATATAATTATTTTTACTAACATAATATTATATAAATTAAATATATGTATAAAATAAATTATATTAAAAAAATGCTAAAATTAAATTCTTAAAACAATTACACATACCACCTTATCTATTTGTAATAATTCTAAAATTAGAAGTGTACAATTATCTCTTTAAAGTAGCGTTTGTTTTGAGATATTGAGACAGAAACTAGGAGACTGAGACTAGTATCATGTTTGTTGGTTTAAATACTTGTATTAAAATTTCTATCTCTATCTCCAAAATTTCAGTATTTCAGTACCTCCAAAAAGTGAGAATACAGGAGACTAAAATTTTTAGAGATAGAGACTGAAATTTTAATAACATTTTATATTTAAAATACTTTTATTTCAATTAAATAATTTTAATTTTATCCTTTGTACAAATTAAATTAAAACAATTCTTTTTTTAATTTCTGTTTCTCACTTTGTGCCAAATAAAATATTAAAATTTATTTTAATGTCTATTTTTTAATCTCTATCTTTCTGTCTCTATCTTTCTACCAAACATTACCTAATAGTTGGATTATCAAACTCAGTATATTTTTTGAAATATGAAACTAAGTAGATTATAAAATTGAACGAGTGTTTGTGACTTCATTTTTTTATGGAAAAAAAACTTCAAATATTTTCCTTTTTCTTCTTCTCCCTCAAAATTTCAACTCGTAAATAAGACTATAAGAGGGTTAGTGTAGACACAAGTGTATGCAAATCTGCCAAATCAAACGATATTATATGTAATATTATCAACCAACATTTTTTGAGTCATTTTTTTTGTAAACTAATGGGCTGACTGCTGATTTGAAGGCCCAAATAGTTGAAGGTATTTTGGGCCAAATGGTGGGCCCATACCAACTTCATTTCGTGTTTCGATAGCAGCAAAAAAAAAAAAAAAATCATAGACTA
>NC_029791.2:2065365-2075124 GCF_000816755.2 Arachis ipaensis | reverse complement strand
CGATATCTTTTTTTTTTTTTCTTTCTTTTGGTTGATATCATTGCTGAATTTGGTTGGATCGTGTTTCAGGAATTGGCGGTTTCTTTTTGCTGATTGAGCTGGATCTCGGATAAGATGGGGTTCTTGGTGACGACGCTGATCTTCTTGGTCGTTGGAATCATTGCGTGCCTTTGCACCCGAATTTGCTGCAACCGAGGACCCTCCACTAATCTGTAATTTTTCCTCTTCTAAAATAATCTGCAATCTCGAATTTTCAACATTATTTTTTTAATTGGTGTAGCTGGTTCTTATTATATTGATTTACATGCTTAGCTTAATGCTACTATGAGCGAAATTCAACTATAGTTCAACCTTTTTTTTTAGTGTGAAGTATGTCTTTACTTTTAGTGAAGTAGCTGAATTGGTTTGATTTTAAGCTTTGATTTGCTGTATTTTATTCTTAATTTCTGGAGATAGTTGATTTAGGAGAAGCATTGGGTAGAGGAGGATTTGCTAATCTTAAAATTGCTGAGTGTATGTTTGTATTAATATTTATTTGTTTATTTATATCTCATTGCGGGTGTTCATGTGGCCTTGTGGGATTTCTTTACTTCACATTGTGTTGGATATGTGGATTCCAATGGCACTTAAAGCAGAGCTGAACATGTAGGTTGAAAACCCTTCAAGGATTGTGTAGGAGATTTTATTTTTTTTCTCCCTACCACTATGAAATCAGCTATTGCTTTTCAATTGAGAGTAACATTCCTATGACCAAATTAGATTTAGTAGTGTGTCTTGCACAATATAGAAATTTGTAACCTGAAATAACTGATAGATCTGGAAAATAGTGGGTTGCTTATTGGTTACAAATTTTTCTTCAAACCAGCTTTTCTAATGCTTGTTCAAATCTAATTCCGTCTAAAGTATAAAGGATCAGTGCATTCAAGCATGTGTTGTCTTGTAGTATCATTGGGAAATTATTTTTGTTTTCTTTTGTGTTAATTCTTGTGAAGTGGTAGCTGTATAGGTTATGAATTTGTAATCTTAATTCTTGTGAAAATGCCTTGCTTTTTTCCTGTAATGTGGCTTATATTTATTTGGCAACTCAAGTAGGTTTTTATGATGATGCAATTTTCATCTGAAGAGATTTAGATATTCTTGAATTTCGAACATTTTCCTCTTATATTTATCTCCTCTCTACTTTTCTTTTTATGAACATTTTCCTCTCTAAATTACTGTTCTCTGTATGAGCTAATACCTTATTATTCTGTTGCAGATTTCACCTTACTTTGGTTATTACTGCCACAATATGTTGCTGGATGATGTAAGTGCATGTTCCATTTACATTATCCTTTTATTTTGCATAACGTTAGCATATTATTGCTCGTTGGAATATCAATGAATAAATTCTCATGCTAAAATGTATCATCCATAATCAATCATATTGAAGCTTTGTTCCATGGGTGTGCAGTGTGCTTAATGCCTCTGCTGATCCATGATACTGTCCCATGAATTTTTTTCTTTTTTAAAATTAAGTGATATCAAGTTTTTCTTTTCTTTAAAATATGCTACTTTTTGTTACTTTAATCAGGTGGGCAATCGTATATCTGGCACAGATGAACCCTCTCATAGTACCTGTGCTGAATGAGGGTGAATAAGTTTCTTCATAAACAGAGGTAGCTCCTTATAAGTTAGAGAGAATGCATCAAAGGTTGGCTGCTAGAGATAATTCGATTTCGGCTCCAATGGATCATTCAGTATTTTCTATGGGTGGATCTGTATGTATTTAATGTTTGACAATGGCGTTTCAATTAGATTTTCCAATGCTGGCTGACATTACCCATGTCATAAATTGTTGTATTCAATCCTCATTCATTTCAGAAGTCGGTACAGAGTGGTATCAACTATGTATTTTGGTGAAATAAGTTGATGAGTTTTGCTTTTTATCATTATATCATATGCAACGGTTAAGAAAAGAACTTATGCTTAGGGAAAAATCATTCTTGCAAGTGCAACTTCTGTATAATTATGCAGAAAAATAAGCTAGTTTAGTTTAATATCTAAGCATTTTTTTACCACATATTATGTCTACTTAAATTAGTGTCATGTGCATTTGTGCGGACAAGATGCTAGTTTACAATCTAAAAATGACAAATTGGATAAGATTTGCTGCAAATAATTTATTTGCACATTTCTCACATTTGGAAGTATATCACAAAATCGGCATATACTCCTCTCTGTACTTGAAAACAAAATGAATAACTGAAGTAGAACATATAATTAGGGTAAAAAAATTTCAGAAATATAACGATATGTATTCATGTAGCAATGTAGCATCATTTTTTAAAATGTTTCCTTTATACAATCAACTAAATTCCTGAACTCCTCCAGGGCTCTCTCATCAGCCCCATCACGCAACAGCGGCGGAAAGAAGAGCCATACGGCGGTGGCCACCACAAACACCACCGTAACAGGCCCTGAAATAGCCCAATGTAGCATCCCTTTGTGTCCCACTCCCAACCACTTCATCACACAAAACTCCACAACTACACACCCCCCATGCAAGACAAAGAAGCACGTGACCTCCCACGTGGGAGCAGCACGTGTGACGTAATAGAACAACAGCTCGTGCATTATCCCGGACACCACGAAAGACGCCATGACTCCGGGAACTGAGGCCCATTGGGGGCCCAATACCGTCCTGGACAGTGCAGTTCTCACAGGAATGTATATAGTGTGTCTAAGAAGATTTGTTACAATGAGGTTCCACCTCCTTCCCCAGAATTCTTGCAATGAAGTGGACAAGTAAGGCTCATTAGAGGGTAGTTCTAGCTCAATCCCAAGTGCAGCATTGGCCACAATGTTGCAAAGTCCCACAACAATATCTACTAATAGATAAACAAGGATACAATATAGGCCAACAATAACTGTGTGGTTAAGCTTTTGTTTGTGGTCATTAAGGCCCATCAATAACACCCCAAAAAGCAAGGCCTTGATAGGGAAAATAATGAAATGAAGCTTTTCCTTTCTTACATTGTCTTTTGAGTGATTTTGGTGAGTTTGGTTAGATGGGTATGGTTGATTTTGGTTTTGGGTGATCCCTCTAAGGGGTAGGCAAGCAAAGGAGAGGAAGAAAGGAAGAGACTTTGGTGGGTTTGAAGAGAGTGGGCCCAAGTCAAAGGTGAAAAGGATGAGCTTGAAGCTTGTGAGCCATGTAATCAAGAAGGCAGTGATACCTGTTGGGAGGACATAGGAGAGTTGAAGTGGAAGGAAGGTGAAGAGACACAAAACTGGTGTGAGGCTGAGAAGCCTTAACTTTCCTTTTGGTATATTTGATGATATGAAATAACAGTAACATAGTGAGGCTATGATTGAAAACCATACCTTCATTAAGCTCTTGATTTCTCCTTCCAATTCCTTGCATTTTGGGCCCAACATATTTTGCATAGTGAGTAATATGTTCCTAATGTCTGAAATTATGTGCATGTGAATACCATATGTGGGAATTGACCAAAATGGAAAAGTCCCCTATTAGGAGGGAAACCATTAAATGGTACCTGCTTCCAATTGGAGAAACTATAACCACCAAGTGGATGTGGTAGGTAGGCAAGATTTACTAATTTCATGGCTCGTGTTAGTTTTTATAGCTAAATATTTCACTTAAAGATAACAACGGTAATGTAATAAAATGATGTGGCAAATAACATTTGTCTAATTTCCATGTTTGTATTCCTAAATGATGAATAAGAAGGAGCTTTCTACTACGAGAAAAGTATTTTCTGGTTTTTGATGATCCGAAATTTGTTATGAATCATGACCATTTAAATTTTGAACCAATGATTAAGATTTAAAACATTTATTAATTATAAAATAATTATATTTATATTTAAATATTTAAAAAATAGTTTTATTTTAAAATTTTATTTTTATCTTTTTGTTTTTTTTTTCCTCTCTCACTCTAAACATCATCACTACCTCCCCAACCACCAAAAAACCTCTTGTAGGTCATCATTCAGAAGTTGGGTTCATATGAACCAAGTATCATTTCATGCAATATGCTGATTGCTGAACAAATTATTGCTTTGTTTCTGAGTGTTTTTTTACTTAACGAAGTGCAATAGCTCGACTCATGAAGAGGTTATGCTTGCAATTGAAGCTTTAGTTTAGACTACGCAACCGGTCTTTATTTTGCTAAATATATGATAAAATTTATAAGTATTTGGTCCAAGTTTACAAGAGCGTGTTGGGTGGAAGATGCAAAAGAGAGACAATGATTTGGTTCAAAGTTTCGATGCATAACAAAAAAAACAATCTCCCAAAAAAGAGCGCGAAATGGTAGTGCTGGTGTTGCCATTAACGGTAATGTTGATGTTTTTGTGGTGGTAGCAGTAAGCATTGTGATAAAAGATGTTTAATGGGAGAGAAGATAGAGAAAAGGATAACATAAACATTTTCTAAAATTATTTTATATTTTTTTACATGGATATCATTAAGATCTAAAAGACTAGTTCGTCCCTTAAAGTCATTCCCTTATTGAGATTATTAAAAAACAACGAACATACGCTGTAACTACTCATCATCATCCTCATCATCATCATCATCATCATCATCAATCCAACCTGCTGAATGCGTGCTGGCATATTCAACGTTAGGACCAGCTGCAAAACCATAAAGCACGGACATCCTATTTTCCTCATCAACATCTGCAGGAGTCGCTTTATAAGATGACTCAAATGCTGAAACTGGTCTGGCATAATTATAAGCCATGTTGCCAACACTTTGCCTTGTATTTGACTCTATCTGGCACTGATCCTCCTCCTCCCTATGTTGTTCCTCTACAGTCTGCCTTTTGGCTGATGAGACCACACTGACGCCACTTCCATCATTTTCCTCGCTGTGTTTCCTTTTGGTTGACGATGTCTTCTCGGACTTGCTCTTCTTACATTCAGGTCCCTCTTGGTTATCTTGGTCATCCTTAAAATGATGTGAGCTTCTTTTCCTGTGTCCATTCACGGATGCTTGGTCTTTTTCACCATCAGGTGACTTTGGGGGTTCTTGGCTTGGCATGATGTTGTCCCCACAATTATCATCCGTATTCCTATCAGCAGGCAAACATTCAGCATTGCGGCTTTCCATCTCTGCAACTCGATGTTGGCCAGATTGCTGCTCACGTAGCTCCTTGGCTATAGCCTTGTGTTTCAAAAGGGACAATAGGGGTGGCTTTCCCTTACTAACTGGATTAGTTTGCTTGGAATCCTTCACCAAAAGAGCTCGTATGGGCTGGCTATCCTCGGACATTTCAGATTTCTTTGGAATCGTTGCGCTATTTTCAGTCAAACCAGAACCGGATTTTCCGTTAGCTTTTGGTTGCTTCGCAATAGTCGAACCAGAGATTGCCTTTTCAGAACTGTTCTTTGCAAAAACTTCCCCAGATGGCTTTCCATTAGCTTTTGGTTGCTTTGTAATCTTTGAAGGGGAAGTCTTCTTTCCAGTATTGTTCTTGACACCACCTTTCCCAGCAGAGCGCTTTGGAGTCGCTTTAGATCCAGTAGTATCCTTGGTCAAACAACCAGATTTTCTATTAGCTTCTGGTTTATTTGCAATATTTGAACCAGAACTCATCTTTTCAGGACTGTTCTTGCTACCAACTTCTCCAGGAGACAGCTTTCCAGTCACTTTAGATCTGTTGACATTTTCAGTCGAACAACTGGATTTTCCATTATCTACATCACCATTTTTCTTAGTTGGCCTAACTCCCTCTTTGGTTGCAGGCTTCATCTTCCCATTATTGTCATTAATTTCTTGGACAGTATCTTCTTCATAGGGGAATATTATATGATCTCTTAGAGGGGTCCCTAATATTTCATCAATATCATGATTCCTGGTCCAAGTAATGGTGGGAAGAAATTAGTACAGGAAAAAAGGACAAGCTGAGTTATAGAAAGTAAACTTATAACACTTACAGGCAATAAATAAGAATGCGTTTGTTTGGCAAAAGACCTTCCCAAGCCCTTATGATAACATCATCATCATCATCGTCCTCAAAAGCAATCTCTCTGATAAGCACAAATTGAGAATCAATCTTCTAAACAGCTTAGAATAAAAATCATAAAATGAAGACAAGAAAGACAAAAGTAAAATGTAAATAACCTTGGCAAACATTTGCGGTGATATGATTTCGGACAACGTCTACAAACAGCCAATTGCAGCTCAGGTTTCATTACATTTTCAACTTCTTTACAGACACAGCAATAATGAACAGGACAGGTGAAAGAATTTGCGCCAGAAATGTTTCTCTCAAGCTCCTCTGCATCATGGTTATTTATCTGGGAAAGTAACTTGGCAACACAATGTGGATGATAGAAGTATTCACAGGTTGCAGAAGCACATTTAAAGACCTGAAAGAAGACTTCACAGAATAACTCTTCCATTTTACACAGGGAAGCTCCAAAAGAACCTCTTTTATCCAAAAAAATACTTTATATCTACTAATCAATAAATCAACGTAAGAGAAAGCAGATTCTAAAGCAAGAGAATTAAGGGTCAAAAGTATCAGTTCCCAAGAAAACATGATAGGGTTATGACAGATTCACTACTTAATTTAATACCCACCCTGCCTATAGAAAATAATATGAGAATGAACACCAAACTGCCAAGAAAACCAAAAACCAAGGTAATGAAATTCCACAACTAGAGATCTGATATGTCATCACGGCCTGCTACAAGGTGGCGCAGACATTACCAATATATTCTAATAAAACTCGGAGCACCATTAAATACTAAGTAAAAGCTTTTTCTCCTCAAAATAATATTGAAAAAAATACTAAAAGGAATCGGTGGCACTTCAGACAGCTATGGAAACTATATAAACAGAGTAATCAACGTGCATGACGAAATTCATTTTGTTTGCAAAAGCTATACCTCAGCACCGTTAACTTTATCAGAAGATCCCAGCTTGCCACATGCAAAGCACTGATGCTGATTATATAAACAATTCTTACAATAAAAGCTCGGGATCCGCTGCAGATTTTTTAAACAAAAAAGCAAATTAGTACATAAACAGTAAAAAGGAAGAGTTAAATAGATAACACAGGAAAATAATATCATATCACAACCTCCTTCTGAGAGAAACCAAGAGAAGCACACTTAGATCCTTTACCATCCATCTTTCTCGCATGAAATGATCTCATGCATGGTCCTTCGCAACTGCATGTATCATTAGATTACTTAAAATTATGGGGAGAAAACTCATATACTGTTCCATAATAATGATGATGAAATGTTCATGGTACTCACGGAAATTATTAACAATCACACTCACACCGATGCACATGGCAAAAATAGCACAACAAAAGAAATTAACCCAAATGAAGGGAAAAATCATACCATGTAAGATTACCACCATCATCACAAATCACACAAACTTCATGAGACGAATCATCCTCTTCTTCAGACTCTTCAGGCTGTACCAAATCTTTAACTTCCTGAATAAAAAATTAAAAGATGTTGTAAATATTACATATGAAGGAACAAGAAAAAAGAAAGAAGATCATCTTTCTGGGACAAAGAAATATTTCACAAACCTTGTTAGAAAGATTTTTATTCCCCACTTTCGCCTTCAAAACGGAGAGCAAAAGCTGTTTAAATCATGGAACTGTCATTAATAAGAAACACGTGTCGGAGACAAAACAATCAAGCATTATTGCACTGGGTCCTTAAAAGAAAGAAAGAAATATTTTTCAAGTATATCTAAACCCTTATGACGCAAACAAGAACAAGCTTCACCGACTAGATAGAGTCAATCACAACCGCACAAAATGCCGCACTCTTTTTACAAAATTTCTTGCAGACATCACCCATTTATATATACATTTACTTTTACCCATCAACCTAAAGTATTCACATTAATGCATCACGTACACGTAAAAATTAGCAATTAATTTAACTCAGTTGCTAAAGTATACATGCATAATGGCAAATTTGAATCGTTAAGTTTCAAAATACCATTGTAACGGCTACGACAAATAAAATACAAACCTGGGACTTAGCTAAGACAGCATCTCTTTTGGCAGCTTCATCAATCAGATGCATATGGTCCAGCAAATCTTTTTCTGAAGGCTTAGACTTAGATAAGCTACAATACAAATAATTAAAGAATAAGAAAATTATTGCCACAGAAATAAGTAGTAGCATCAAATCAAGTCCACGAACAAGGAAAATACCTAAATTCCCTATTCTTAAACATGTTACCCCAGACAGAATTGGCTGATGTCTTGGGATTTCTCTTTACTAGATGCAGGAAGTGAACGGTGATCAGAATGGTCCTTATAGTATCAAGATAGCTATTCCTTGGCTTCTTCAGCTCAATCCAATTTTTCTCTTTTGATGATAGCAATGATATCACAGGTTTTGCTCTAGAAAGATTAAATCTCCATGCTGTGACCTGCACCATAACTGCCTTCAGCCCCTCATCCGTGGAGCCATGTAGGAACACCCTCTCTTCGGTTCGACCAGAATTCTTGACAGTTTTATTACCCCATTGAATTGGTAATGCAGCAAAAGAAACTGGCTCAGAATCCTCATCTTCAAGATGGTAATTAGACACAGAGTTAAGCTGGGCCTCACCCTCAGCCTCGTCATCCGAACGGACCACCTTACCCTTTTTCATCCAAACAATTTCTCCTCTACACAGCTAACTAGCTAAGCCAAAAACACAAAAATAAATTAATAAACTAATTTTAAACAAATTCAAATAACCAAAAATCAAGAGAAAGTAATGCTCATATCATAAACAATCCATCACATACAGATGCAAATCTCAAACCATAACATAACAACTTAGGGTTCAAAACGCCAGTACAAAATCCTCACATGCAATCATAGTAATAAGTAATAACAATGCAATAACAAACAATGCAATAACAAATTACACATACCGCCGTCGATAATAATAAAAACGATAATAATCGAGATATTACAAGCAGAATCGCATAAAAGAACCCTAAAAACAAAATACAAAGCGAAAACACGGAATAATCTCTTAATAAACAAAAGAAAAATAACCGATAAATAATTAATGATGAGTAAGAGAGTAGTGAACGAACCTTAGAAAGAAGAAGGCGAAGGAGAAGAAGAAAGAGAAAGTGGCGCGAAGGTGAAGAACAAAAGGAGAATAAAATAAATATGAATAAAAAGAAAAAAAGGGAACAAAAAAGAGAGTGAGAGTTGGTGACGGAAAGTAGAAAGTTAACGAAACAGTGTGGCGTCAACGTAGTTATCTGCTTCTAACTTAGCCGTAAACTTTGCCGCTAAACCTTCTCCGTTTTCTTCAACCTTTCTTCATCACCCGCCACGTATCTTATATATACGTTTTTTTTTAGGGAGTATCTTAAATATAGTTTGACTTCACTGTTGAGTGTTGACTCATCTTCTTTTTTTCTATTATTATTATATTTAATTTGATATTTATATGCACTTGTAATAAGATAAATTGATATTTGAGAATCATATGATATGATTTGATTTGATTTGTTTGATTAAATTATTATTTTATTATTTTTAATTATTAATTTTATATAAAAATTAGTTTTTGTTTAATATTTAACAAATATTTTAATAGTATATTGATGAAAGGTGTCATAAATATAATGTAAAAATAGTATATTATAAATCATATTTTTTTATAAAAAAACAAATCTTAATAATCTCAATCAAAACTTATAATAGTAATATATTAAGATAATAAAAAAAATAATTATCTTTTTTATTAAGATATGATAA
>NC_029791.2:2056512-2065340 GCF_000816755.2 Arachis ipaensis | reverse complement strand
CTAATGAAGACTAAATAAATCAAATTATTACTGTTTTTGATTAATTTTTTTGTTAATATTAAATATTTCCGTTCTTTTAACGCCTTTACTCTTTTTAGGTGAATCTATTTAAGGAGAAGAATCCAAGGCAAGTATATCAAGAAAGTTGATCTATACTTGATTCTTCCCTAACTTTAGATCGACTCCACTAATATTAGTATATTACCGAATCACTAAATTAAATCAAGCATTTAATAAATTTTTACCTTCATTATTCAAAGATATTGTTCGTGTTTCTATTTCTATTTTATCAATTGATTTGGAACTGATTTATTAGTCAAAAAAATATACTGATTTGATTTGTGAATATACTTTCGGCTTTTTTTTTTTATTTAATTTTAGCCTCATTGTTTTGTGAAAAAATAATTTGTCAAAACGCGTTTTTTTAAAATAATAAAATGAAACCCAAATTTGCTGATATCACTCTCTTGCACATCAATTAATTAATTAAAGAATATTTACATGAAAGTAAGAAGAACAAATATAAACAATTACCTCTTATTTTAACATTCAAAATTAAAAAAAAAATCAATCATATAATCTTATCTTATCATATATTAAAAATCAATCATCAAATTAGTCATTTGTATAAAATACATATTTAAATACAAAAATTATATTAAAGACATGTACAACAGAGGCTAATTTTTTTTATATTGATTAAATATATGTGTAATACATTGTTATTGGAAGATTAGGTGTTTTTTTTATATGGTGTTTTATTCAAATCAGACGGTCCGATTTGTTTGATGAAAAAAATAAACTCCAAATCGGAGGGTCCGATTTGTATTTTTTTTTATTTGTTAAAATAAAAATCGAACGGTCCGATTTCAACAATAAAAATTTTTTTATTTTCAAAACCACAACTTGAACTATCCGATTAGAATTTTTTTTTTTTCTAAACTCAAAACCTACCCTTCGATTTCTACTAAAACACTACTGACACCACATGTATGAAAAGTATCCCTCATCTCCATAGTGTTGTATCACTCAATCCTCTCTTCCATATCAAAAATAAAAAGCATACAATAGAACATGTATTTATGGCTAGCAATATATACTCTATCCGTGAATACCCAACTAAAACCAACCCGTTCGAGCAGGATTGTCTACTCTATCCGTTGCGGATAGGATAGGGTACGGGTTTAGGGTATACCCTACTCTATCCTACCACACCTTTAATATATTATATAATATACATATATATAAGTTATGTATGTAGTGAAGAAAGTGAGTTTTGTACTCACAATATTCTTATAAAAACTTGAAATAATCACTAAACTAGTTGATGATTATATTATTTGTAATTTTACGTTGAACTTTTTTTTTAAGATTTTATTGTTTTTAATTTTAATTTGAACTTAGTTTTTTATTTTCTATTTTATTAATATGTATGAAATTTGGAGTGATTGAATTTTATATTTATTTAAAAAAAATTTTGTTTCTGCTGATAAAGTCGGATAGAATTGAGTTTAGAACTTAATGTGCGGGTAGGATTAGCGTTGAAAAATTCTCAATCCGCGAATAAAATAGGATAGAGTTTTAAAAAAGTTTTCAATTCACAAGTAGGGTTAAAGTAGTGTCTAAACCCTACTCTACCCATTACCAACCGTAGATGTATTCATTACAAATACATAAATAATAATTTTTAGTATATATATTTTAAAAAAAAGTATGTGGCCCTTTAATTATATAATATATTATATAGTCCTTGAACTACTTTTAATTTATATATAATAATACCTAGTTTGATTTTTTAAATTTCTTAGAAAAAGATAACTCAAAAAAATTTTCTCTTTCAAAAGATCACCCAAACAAGTCCTATATCTACCTTCAACTAAGCTCATTTCATTTTCATTTCATCTTACACACTCATGAAACCTGAAACCTACTTGAATGCATCAAATATTGTTCAAGAAACCTCATTTATATCCTTCCCTTTTTGCCCTCCTGGCCATTATTTTGTTCCCTAACAAATAATAATTCCTTTCTAGAAAGAACAAATTAAACAATATGACATATGTCAATATATCTTTTTACACATTATTATTATTGGTATTCACAACTATTTCCTAAACTTACCTTCCACGAACATTTTTCTTACCCTTTACTCTAATTTCTTTATCTACCAACAAAACAAAAAAGAAAGAAAAAGAAAATGATTTGGAACTCATCTCATGTTTGAGAGATAAAAAAAAAAAACTTTGCAAAGTGCAAAACTAGGCCCTCATAGCTCATCAGACTCAAGTTGTGAGGACACTGTTGTGTCAGATGTGGCATCATCAACACTCAAGTTGGAGAGTTCACCACCAAGGGAAGAACTCTCGTCTTCGCCGCAAACCGATGGAGCTGGGGAAGCTTCCGGCGTGGTGGTCGTAGCAGTACCAGCAGGCGAAGGAAATGAATCCAGTGCATCTTCACCTTGTTGTTGCAAGCTCCAATACATTATACTGGCTGCGAGAGTGAGAATCATCTTCTGATTAACCTGTCATATGATCATGGATACGAGTCAAAGACATTATAAATAAAATAATTAGCGGCTTAACAGTCACTATCATGCATTAAATAACAAGAGAATGAACTATGAAGTAGCAAGTACCTCCATAATATCCTCCGGTAACAAAAAGATTGAACAACCAAGTTTTCTCGCTACACTGATTATATAGGTGGCGTTCAGTTTCTTCTCGTCATCTAGAAATTTCATAAACCAAGAGGATAAGTTAATTTAACAAGAAGGATATGGTTGATGGATTTAACTTATATCATTATATACACCATCAGTATAAACAAGTTTTACACGTATATCCAATATCTCAAAAGTCGGATAAGCGCAACCAACTATAGCAATTAAACTCGTAAATGGTATCTCTTTAAGGAATCATTACCGCTTTCACCCTTGGTGACCAGGTTCCAGTTAACAACCCTAGGCTCTACAGCACTGAGAAGCTCAAGGAAAAATATTCCACTTGACAAACTCTTGTCCTAAAACATATCCAAAAGTTTGTCACCAACAAAATCATCATTTGGTTATAAATGCAGTAAGGATATTTTCAAGGTAAAATAAGACATGAAATTTTAAATAAGAAACCTTGAAGCTATCAATCTGGGAAGTTCTGCCAGTGCTCTTCACTTTTCTGTTTGTCCATTTAAGAATATCGGCATCAGTGATCTCCTTGCCTTGTGAGTGAGATCTCAAATTTTTTAACAGTTGAAGCATTGTGAATCTCATCAACTGCCACAATAAAGCTGAAAAAGAAAATAAAATAATAAGGACAATAGAATTTTAGACCGTGGCTGAATTCAGATAGATTGAAGTCTGCTATCCTTCAAATTATCTTAATGTTCTCTGGATTTAAAGCAGTTAATACTGCAAAGCTTGCAAATAACTTTTGTTTTGGAAAAGGGTGGAATCTACATTGATATATGAAGGGATTACCAAGAATGAGCTTCTTATTTCCTTGCACGATGTCATTTCCGGCTACATTGACAAGCGAGAATCGCAGTTGTTTAGCAATTTTAATGACCTGATTGCAGTTTTCTACTTTTCTGAATGGCATCTTAATTGGAGGTTTTGTTGCATGTTTCCAGTTTACTGTTCCTGGAAATATCTTGTCTAGAACTTCCAAAAGTACCCATCTACACGCAAAAGGTAAAAGAAATCAAACACATCGAAGACATGCAAGCATATGCTGAACACATCATAGGTTTCCACAGAAGGAGTGGATATAATGATGCGTACAAGGCTTTAGATATTGACAAAATAATCGACATACCCATTTCGGACATCTTCAAATAGACTATTTATGTGAGTAGCTATGCCAAGACTATTTATCCATAGCCGGAAGCATCTCTCTTCTCTAGATGTTTGTACATCATCCATTGTCATCATCTTAGCATATGACATCTTTTTAATGTCTGTAGATAGGCCACTCCTGCATCGCGCATAGCGCAAATCAGCCAAATAGAGAACTTTGAGGTCAAAGTGCAAGAGTAGTTTCAGATTGTCTTGGTCAATCCTATGCAAGACTATTAAATGATGCAATACATTTCATACCTATGATGAAACAGTTGCGCAACAAATGCAAGATTCAGATTTGAGGATCCCTCTTCAATGTCCTTCGGGGACAAGTATCGTTTGCAGCCAATTTTCTCTGCATGTTCGAGGACCATATTTGCCCTTTCATTGGTATCCTTGGTATCCAAGGTGGATCTACTGCCATGTTCAGGTGCAAGAACATTAAGAAGATAAGCATAAGCTTCTCCATCCTGTAAACAAATGCCCGAGAATGCATAAGGATATTGCAATAATAATCGCTTGTTTATGCATTGAACTGTTATTTCGGAAACGAGAATCATACTTCCTCAATTTTGCACTTATGAACATGGTAACTTCTAAGTATAAAAATTGTCTACAAACAAAACAAACATTACTCAAACCCGTATAAAGCATTTAAGGGAAGTGCTAATATACCTTAACATCCGAAGAAAAATTCTTCACAGTTTTATGGTAACCTCCTTGCTACAATTTTATTCAAATTAGAATGAAATTGAAAATCAAATAATAAGAGAAGATTTCATATATGACTACCTGGCTATCATCAACCAATTCTACAAGCTGAGGTGTCTTCTTGAGGTTCAGATCAGCCAAAAGCTGGATCTGAAATTCCGAAAAAGTTGAAGAAGAATAAGAATATCACATAGGAAATTAAGATAACGACACTGCGATGGAGAAAGGATTATGAAGTTCAATTATTATACCTTTATGATTTGGGAAATCAACCCAAGAACAAGATGAGGCTGCAACAGGCAACCAAAACAAAAATGTCAGGAAGACTACAAATCAAGAGACGAAAGGTTCCAATCAAATGTCGACAAAAGATTCAGGGGACTCAGATTGCTAGAACTTACTCGTCCTTCCACTAAATCCTGGGTGCCAATGTTGACCACTGTGCAGCCAATAGCCTTTGCAGAATTGAGGCATAGAGTATGGTTCTCATTTCTCTCCCAAAGACTTAATTTTCGTTTCGTGTTGATGGCTCGCTCATCTATAGTCCCAGGCACAGCAACATTTATAAGCTTACTGCATTAAGCACAACATATATCAAACCAACTCTATATCAAATGCTTGTGCACATAAAACTAATAGAAGTGAAATTAAGCAAACCCTGCTTATATACCATAGAAGAACGCCGTCTTTTGCAAGATCGAATAGATCATTAGTAGCCGGGTCCAATGGAAGATATTGCTCCAAAAATGGATCATCACCAAGGTAGCTGTTTATGTGAGCAACATAACAGCCTTTTTCCGATTCACTAATTGTGTGAAGAAGGGTAGTTATACTTTCCTTAAGGAATGACGATGAATGCCTCCTGCCACCTTGTTTCGCCGTAGCTTGACTTTGCAAATTCAAATATACCTGAATAACAAATGTAATAAACATCCATTGCATAACATGCATTATATTTAATGTTAGTTAGAACATAAACTCTTCTATTAATGATAGTAGTGTAAAAGTAACTTCAATCATTATGACCACTGCGAAGTTGAAAATATTATCTAATAACATTGAAAGCAAACAAATCAAAGACACTAACCCTTAAGAAGGATTCGAAATCAACATCATTAGTCAAGTCAGTGTCGGATTCACACAAGATCGCCTTAATCTCGTCTTCACTATACATATCTGCGAATGCCTTTAGCTTCACCACTAAAGATGGTAAATCTCTAAATGTAACTTTACCATTCTGATTCTTCAAGGAGACAAACTACAATACCAGAAAGAAGGGTAACACAGTTCAAAATTACAAACAAAAACACAAACACAAGTAACACATTAAATATATATAACATAAAAATGATAAAGGATCCAACAACATATGGAATCAAATGAAATGAGCTTACCTTTGATTTCAGGGTGCGAAGTTCGACCTGTGTAAACTGACTCTGAAGCCATTGATCGGAGACAATAACACCCTCAAATTTTGACATCTTGCTAAATCACTACCAAAATTGTATCCCCAGAAAAAAGGCCTAAAAGGTAATTGTCAATCCAACACACTGTTTTATTTACTCAGCAGCCTAAAATGCAACAAGATGTAACTTCACAACTTACAAGGCCAAAAAAAGAAGAAGAAAACCGAAAATGTCATATATAAAAACCAAATCTATAACAAAAATCCAAGCAAGAAGAAGTTTAGTTCCTCTCCACCATTATCCTGACAGAAAAGCACAAACAAAAAAGAGTATCCAAAATAAGGAAAACTGAATAACAGAAAGTAAGTGCAAAAAAGAAAGATAGCAGCTTTGTTACATTTGTTACTATCTGAAACAAACACCATAACAATAAAAAAGAAAGAAAGAAATAAAAACACAGTAATTCACGTATTCTAAATCTATCTACCTTCCATCTGCATCTAACAGTTCCACTTTCCACCATGCATTGAAAAAACCATTGAAAATGAAAAACAAGAACAAAAGGATGAATGTTTTAACGAACCTATGTAGTTGTACCAATCCCAGCAATGAAAAACAGAATAGAAAACGCGGAATTGGATTCAACAGGATTGAAAGAGAAGAACTTTTGAGTAAGAACTAAGCTAAGCAGCATATTGTAGATGCAAATAGGTACAGAATTAAATTAAATAATTAATAAATTAATATCATTTGATGAAATAAAATTAAAAAAGGGAGGGGTAATAAATGAATGAATGAAAGTAATAATGAGAAGGTACCGAATGCATACAAATCAGTTGTACATTTGGATTGAACTCAACTGCACCTCATTATGTCATTGAATGAAGGAACGTGTGCTATGGAAGAGAGAGAAAGAGAAGAAGATGAAGGATAATCGAAGAAGCATGGAACATAAGAAAGGATCGATTTTTCTTAATGGGGTGGCAAAGTGATGGAGAAGGAGGAAGAAGAAAGAAGCAAACAACAATTTTTGTTTTTTGGTTTGGACTTTTTGGACTTTGGTACACTACAATGCCGACCCTGACTACGACCATGAACCATGAAAAATTATTTTTCTTTTTTTTAAACCATTTTTTGAGAACAAAAAACTTTTTAATACTCAAATTTTGTTAGTGAAAAAATAAACTTTTTTTATTCTTTTATCATTTATGAATTTTTTTACGATAAATTTTGCTCATTAATATTAAATAAATTGACATTTAATTTAAAATTTATGAGTTTAATTTTCATGTTCTATCACTAGAGTTTTTTTTTAACAAAAAATAAGGAGATTCAAATTTGCCACTTCTTAAATGAATATAAGAAGATTATGTCGTTTGAGATATAACTCATTGATATGTTCTATTGTTGATATTAATATATAAAAATTAAATTCAAATTTTATTACTATTTTTATAGAAAAAAATATTTTGTACATCTTAATAATTATTTGTCAAATTTATTGTTAGGTATTTGTGAATACATACAATATGTTTTTTTTTTTTCTAAAATGAAGAGTTAGACTCGAATCTACGATTATTAAGTGAGTATGAAAAAATTATGACATTTGAGTTATAATTTGGTAGCAAATAAATATAATACGTTATTTAATCTATTTTTAAAATATATTATGTATTTTAATGTATATTTTAAACAAAAGAATATTTTTGTTAATAAGTTATAGCTCAAATAGCATAGTCTTCTAATATTCATCTAAGAAGTTACGAGTTTAAGCCCCTCTATCTTCGATAAAAAAAATATTTTAGTAACTAATTTTTTTACACCTATTTAAATGAAATATTAATGTGTCAACATTATTAGTTATTAGTTTAACTAAATACAATAAAAACACTTCATAATTTCCAATTGTGGTGGTGTGAGTTAATCTAGAATACAAAAGAAAAGTGTTCATATTTTACCCAAAACACATGTCATGTCAATGTCTTGGGGTGTATAGTCTTTTTGGAAGTTTATGCAACCGACTTGAGTTGTCTTGGGGTGCTTACATTACCTATGCTTATGTGTTGATTGTGTTCTCTATCAAAACCAACACAACACACACGTCTTATTTCCTCTCATCACAGCTGGGTAGGGTCCTAGGACATTGTCATCAACACACATCACTCAACATTTTTAATTTATGAAAAATCTATTCAAATATTTATACTTTCTTTAATCTTAAATATTAAGATAGTTTACAATTATTTATTATTAGATTAGATGAGAAATACTTATCAACCAGAACAAACCCTTCAATAAAATTTAGATTCGCGTGGAACTAAAAAATACCATAAAAAAAAATAAAAAATAAGTGACAAAACTTGTTATTTATTTCATCATAAAATATCTATGTTGATGTAATATAGGCTAATTTTTTTTTATGGAAGAGGAACACGTGTTGTGCCGGATTATGGAATGAGGGGGTGCTACACCGAAATGTGGGATAGTTTTTGGCTCAAATTTAGTAGGAAGAAATCGGACCTTCCGAATTTTTTGTTTTGAAAATTTTGTAAGCAAATTGAAGGATCCGTTTTGTTTGTAGTATATGAAATTCACGTAGAAGAAATCGGACCGTGCGAGATGTCCATTTTCTTTGTTGATTTTTTTATTTGGTTATACTAGTTCATGGGTCCGATTTGTGCTTGAGAGAAATTTTTTTTTTAATTTACAGTAGATGAAATTGCAGGATTATACTAGTTCTTGGGTTCGAGTTCCCATCAGTAACTCGCAGGGTCTGTGTTCTTGACACCACAGCCCGATAAAACTCCCCTCTTCTCCATATCCGCGTTCTACACTAACGTTGCCTCCATAATAAAATTAATTTGCGTGTAATATAC
>NC_029791.2:2055597-2056453 GCF_000816755.2 Arachis ipaensis | reverse complement strand
CCTTATCTTTTGATTATTATAATCCTATTTCTTCTTTATTCTTATCCACGAGTAAATAAATAAATAGTAACAAGACTCCTTGAGTGTAGGAAGGTGTGATCCCATTTTTAGGTTTTATATTAGAATAAGTGTGATATTGTTTGGTGTAAACATAAGGATATATTCTTTTACTACTTTAGCCTTCAAATTTCAAAGTCTTAACCTACTTCACATCGATAAAATAAATCTCGTTCATTTGTAGTTTTCTTTACTTTTACACAAGTTTACTATACTCGAGATACATGGCACTATTATTTTAATAATATTGTCATTTTGCGAAGAATTATAATCAATAATCTTTACCTTGTAATTAGGTGATCAATGTTTTAAGATTAAAAAAAAAGATAATATTAAGAACATGGAAATGATTGCTTAATGGGATTTAGTTAGTTGCTAACAGCACCGCCAAACCGACCGAGATCTACTTGTTATGGTTGAGTTCACCCATGGTCCATGACAATGACCCATGTGCCCCTCCTTTTTATATTTATATACTATCATTTCATTCTCAATGATCAATTACAGAAAATATCATGTAGGTTCACTATCTCTTGAGACAACATTTGAATGGTGGTTGTAGATTTTTGTTTTTCTTTTAAAAAAAAAAGTTTTTAGTTTCCTTTCTTAATGATAAGAATAAACACATGTAATTATTAGGACAAATGAATTATTCATAGAAGGAGATTCATTATATGAGAACATGTCCATGTAAGCGTTTTTTGGAACCTTCTTAAGCAAGAATAGTTTTTTTAAGTATGAAAATAAAAAAGTTAACGGTGAAAATAATTCTATATATTTAATAAGAATGTGGATGCAT
>NC_029791.2:2030992-2055568 GCF_000816755.2 Arachis ipaensis | reverse complement strand
ATTTGGGTAGTAGTAGTAGTAATAAACTAATAATAATCCTCTTTTTTTTGGGACATGCTCAACAATGCCTTTTTTTTTTTGGGGTCAAGTTACCTCAACAATGCCTTTTAAGTGTTATCAAGAGACTTTTCTTTTTGGGCCCAGTTTTAAATAACTGAAGGATAATCCACAAGAGTAGCCCCTTTGACCAAAAATTCGGAGAAGCTCAATTCTATTTCAAATTATCTTGACCCATGACCAAATATATTAGTAACCCAATACCTCACTCAAAATAAAAATCAAACGCATATTTAGTTTGCATTTTCAATATTTATTGTTTTTCACAAAATTTAAAAAAATGAAAACATACAAAATAAATTAGGTCTAGTTTGCCAAGCAAAACAAGTGAGCAAAAGGTAATAAAAACATCAAAGGAAAAAAAGTTTGTAAAAAAAAAAAAAAAAACCACAGATTTTAACCGCTATAGTATTTGAAAAATTAATCTTGTAGTAGCAATATTTAATTATTTATTGAATATTTGAACACATTGACTTGATGTAAGGAAGACTAAACAAGAGGATAATGAAAAAGAGATAGTTACACCTTAACTACTAAGAAATAATTGTTTAGTAGTCTCAATCAAAAGGCCTGTTACTAGTGATGAGACCGCCACAAACTTGAGTACTACATCCATAAACCTTAGTTTAGTAAAAAGCCAAAACGTGCTATTGCCTTATCGAATTCGACCTATGTTTACATGGTCAGTCCCAAGTCCGGAAAAATAAGGAGGGTTTTGCAATAGTTTACGTAAAACTTTGTCACAACCCTAGATATGGTGACGGTGCAATGCTGTTTTTGAATCTATGTAGGTTTGTAACTTGCGACAGCCAACATAAAATTTTATCGCATCCTAATGTATAGACCCGACATAATGACATTGTTAGATCCATGTAGTCAATTTTACTTAACGAAAAAATGCTTTGTTTATATTCGGGGTCAAGTGCTAATATCGTATCAAAAATACTCTTGATAGAACATTAAAAAAATTATGAGATATAATTCTTCCAACACTAAACTCGACACCAAACAATGACTTCAGAAAATCAAAGAATGCAACTCTTTGGAAGGTAAGGATAGGACCACAACATGACGTCTGATTCTGAAGTATATGGTGATATAATTTATTGTCCATAAGTGCAATATCCATCGTAACCCCACTAATGTTTTCTTCTCAACTTTAATAGCATTATCTGTTGACATTTTTGCAATATCCATCATATTCCAGGAAGGTTGCTAGCAACCTTTTTCTTTTATATATATATATACACATAAAGTTAAACATGAGGAGAATACTATGCATTCACGGACTATCTTTGAGAATACAAATAATTTCAACTGTGCTTCATATTGTGGTTGAGGGTATGTATGGTTAGGGTGAAATTGGGTTTAAAATTTTTATAGATAAACCTATGTGCACAAGATTTTACCCCTACTTGCGTTTCACAACTTGCCGGTGTTATATATTCTGCTATTGCGGTAAAGAGTTACTACTGGTTGTTTCTTCGAAGACCAATAAATTGCACCAGTAACAAAATAAAATGCAAATCTCGAAGTACTTTTTCTTGTTTTTGTATCACCGTGTAGGCAATAAGATTTACTCCCTTAATATTTTCATAATAAATATCATAACCTTTTTGTGCTTGAAATTATGATCTCCAAGTCACAAATATAAGATGCCAAAAAAGAAGTTAACAGGTTCATTTCTTTATTGGTTCACTTATTGACATTGTTATCAAACAACCAACCAAATACAAAGTACCTTTCGGTACTTGGAATTATTGTTGCTCACAGCAACTAAGGGACCAGTTATAGTCTATTTTATTATTAGTCTCACTATTCCGTAAACCTATCCCGTGAACACAGACAGGACTCACATGATACACTTAACAATTAAGTAAGACTTTTTATACAAAACAAATGCAATTAATTACTATACCAACACTCTAAGCATCACTATAAATTTAACTTTGACGCAACACAAAATATGATAAACTAGACTAGACTTAGCAAATTCATCACCTGGTTAAGTAAAGAGTATGGCACATACCAGTGGCAACACTATGATGAAATGGCTGGTAGCAGCACTGGTAATTGCCTTCTTGGGTGGTGAAGTAGCTCAAGCTGTTGTGATATGTAACATTAACACCGACAACCTAGGCGTATGCCGTGCAGCAGTTACCGGCAACCGCCCGCCACCACCGAACAAGCAATGTTGCAACCTTATCCGAGGTGCCAATATCCCTTGCCTTTGCACCTACAAGTCAGCCCTACCTGCACTTGGAATAAACCCTGCAAATGCTTTGGCCTTGCCTGGTAAATGTGGTATGAAGAAACCTCCATGTTAAGGTAATAATCTTAAGTCCTTAACCCTGAAATAAACTCAATATATAAACTACGTATGCTTGTATTTGATTTGGGTAAAGAATGTTTCATGATTCTTTCTTTGGCTCTGCAGTCAAGTAAAGCAACTCAGGAAGGTTGAGTCCTTACAACTATACAAGCATCCTTTTTAGTCTTAACTTCAATGTGATTAATTGGCAATGAAATAAGCTTCTAAGATAGCCATTTTGGGCCCCTCAAATAAACTACTTGTTTATCAGTGTTGTTTCCCTCGTGTGTAAGCAGATATATATGATGTAGCATAAGTGTCTTGTGTTGTAGTGAGGATTGTTATAAAGGTGTTTGATGTACAACAATGCAAGGTCACTATTGCTCAAAAGGAATATCAAGACAGCTATGAGATACTTGTGTAATTTGAGATCTGTTTAATAGAGAATGTTACTTGTGTTCTGAATTTAGAAACTATGTGCAACTTATTCCACTTCTTCATGAACATACTTCAATAAAACCAGTATACACAGTATCATTTCACCAAATTTCTATAACACTCATAAACACAAATCTACTGCTTCCAGCTAGCAGGAAAAGAATCTTTATTAAGAATATATGCACTTCTCTACAGCTTTATACAAGTGCAGTTTTTCATTCAAATAGCATGTGAACTTCAAAGTAAGACAGATGGCCAGTGAAAAAACATTTTGATACTTTATCTATGGTGAAAATTTGAGAACCACAAACCTATTGGCACGTAGGTAAGGCGCCTTATGTTCCTTTTACATTTTGAAATATTAGACTCCATTAAAAGGAAATTTTGAACATAAAACAAGCCATTTAGCTTACAGCACACTCCAACCAGCTTTCTTTCCCAGTGAACACCTCTCTTTCATTGTCCTTCTCACATTTTCTGCTTCTTCCCACCTCCCAATTGAGCTATACATATTGGCCATCATCATATAATATCCATCATTTTCTGGTTCAGATTCAATAGCATACATGGCAACCCTTATTCCCATCTCAACTTGATTGTAAGTTTTACAAGCACTTAACAAAGCTCCCCACACACCCCCATCTGGATGAATGGGCATGGACAGGACCAGAGCTTCCGCATCTTGTAGATTACCCGACCTTCCTAAAATATCTATCATACAAGTGTGGTGCTTCAAATTTGGTTCCACAGAGTAACATGGCATCTTAGCAAATAAATGTTTCCCTTCTTCGACAAGCCCGGCATGGGCACATGCAGAGAGAAGACCAAGGAAGGTAACTCCATTTGGCTTAACATTTGATTTCTCCATATGCTTGAATATATCCAGAGCAGATTCTGCATATCCATTCATTCCATAGCCCGAAATCATCGCATTCCAACAAACTATGTCCTTTTCTTTCATCGAGTCAAATACCTGCCTTGATTTTTCTAGCTTCCCACACTTAGCATACATATCAACCAAAGCTGTGCCAAGAGGTAAATTGAGCTCGAAACCTCTTTCGTTTATGTAGCGGTGAACTCTTTCTCCTTCCTCCAGAGATGCAATGTGAGAACAAGCTGAAAGAACTATTGCAAAAGTTGCTGTATTGGGCTTATGGCCTTCGTTAATCATCTTGTTAAATAAATTTGTAGCCTCTTTATAATCCTTGACATGAATATGAGCTGATATCATAGTGTTCCAAGAGATAACATCCTTATCCAACCTTTTAAATACTTTCCAAGCGTAGGTCATCTTACCACATTTTCCATACATCTGTATGAGTGAATTAGCAACCAATACATTGGCATCCATAAAACCTTTTACAGCATTGCAATGAATCGACCTTCCTAAATTGGTTTGTCCTAATTCGGCACAGGAACCAATTGCTGAAACTATGTTGGTTGATTCAGAATCAATACCTAAATAGTGCATCTCCCTAAAGAGTTCAACACACTTTGTGTTGTTGCCGATTCTACCATAGCCATTAACCATATAATTCCAGCACTCTGGGCTATGTTGGCAATTGTTGAACAGCCTCTCTGCCAAAGTTAACATCCCTAGCTTGCAATACATAAACAGCAACGAATTATGAACCACATCATCATGTATATAATGTCTCCGTATGATAAATCCATGAAAGGCTTTCGCTTCATATTCGTTCACCGAATAACCAAAGGCTGAAAGAATGCAACCTAAAACAATTCCATCAGGGTCTACTTGATTCTCTAGCATTTTCCAAAACAACCATACACATTCATTCACCATCCCAAACCTTGCATAAACTCCAATGATTGATGTCCAAGACACCAGATCTTTGTTTATCACTTCAGAGAATGACTGATAAGCTTCCTGCAGGACCCCACACCTGCAATACATAGACAAAAGCGATGACTGCACAACTTGTTCACATCCAATCCCGGTTTTCACCACAAAACCATGCAAACACCTTCCTTCAGACAAAGCACCAAGATCCCCACAAGCAAGTAACCCACCCTCCAATGTCCTAGAGTTAGGCCTCTCACTATCAACCCCATGAAGCATCATCTCACGAAGACACCTCAAACCCTTCTCACTCTCCCCATTGTGCACGAACCCAACCACAAGCGCAGTCCAAGCAACAACATCTCTCACAAGCATTTCATCAAACACCAAACATGCATCCCTCATTAGTCCACACCTCGAATACAAGGACACAAACGAAGACCCCACAGCTGAATTACAACCAAAAAGTCCACATTTTGATACCAACCCATGAAGGCTCGTCCCATCTTGAACCATCATCAAGTGGGCATATGAAGAAGCAACCATGGGGACAGTGAAATGATCGGGCAGAACATCAGAACACCGCATAAGGGAGTAAAATTGAAGCGCATGGGCATAATGGGCACGTGAAAAATGAGACTTGATGATGGAGTTCCAGAGGAAGGTGTCGGCGGAGGAAGGAGGAAGGGAGAGGAAGATGGCAGAGGAGGAAGAAGGGTTGTGATAGAGAGAGATGAGCTTGGAAGCGATGAAGGGGTTGGTGGAGTTGCCGGTGGTGATGGCAATGGCGTGGAATTGGAGAAGAGAATGAAGAGTGGTGATGCGGTTAGAGAGTGAGATGAGAGAGTGTGAAGTGAGAGTGGAATAATGAGAGTTGATGATGCTGATGAAGTAGTTTCTGTTTCTTTGAGCAAGCAACAGTTTTTTGGAGAGAAAGCGCATTTGGAATGTGTGTGACGGTGTCAGAGCGTAAATTGTGAAGTAACCAAACTCCAAACTGCATGAAATTCATCCATTCGGTTACCGGATTACTGGATCACTGGTTCAACCGATGAATTATTGGTTCAACCGATTAATTCGGTCCTATTTATATTTATTATATTATTATATACTATAAGTATTTATTAAAAAATAATATTAATAGATATTATATAATTATGAAAAGAAAAAATAAGTGAATTTATAATTATTGTTAAATAAAAATATAATTAATTTAAGAATAAGTGAGTTTATAACTAAAATTAAAATAAATTAAATAGAAGTAATTTAATGAAAGATATTTATATATATTAACGAAGAGCATAGCAGCCTAGGGACTGTAAATGGCGCCTCCATTTATGAAGGTAGGGGTTCGAACCAAGGTTCTGAAAACCGAACCGGTTATCAAACCACTCTAGTTACTGGTTCACTGGTTTAGTAGTCCAACCGGTTCAATCATGGTCCAACTAAAAAAACCGTTTTATATTAAAATAACAAATAAATTATAAATAAACACTCTAAAACATAATTATAATATAATATAAATTTTAAAATATCTTCTAAATTTAAAACACTACATAAAATGTCATCTTCGGTTTAAGACCTTTAGATAAAGTACAAACTTAAATATTTTAATGAACTAAAGCTTTTGCTTTCACAATTTGCTATAAGAGAAACCAAAATCCTTTCTTCATCCTATAAATGTTTGCTGTGATGACATTGATCGATAAAGCAATTACATCCAAAAAAATACCAAAAAATATCAAACCATTTCCAACTTTGGTTTAAATTTGTCAAAGCAACAAAGAAATGGAATCAAGGTTTCCTTACCAAAAAAAAAGAATGAAGGTTCCTCGAAGTAGCAGCTATACAATCCATATCATTTAACACAAATTAGAAGTTCAGAAACCTCATTCTTCCATAGCTACAGGCTCAGAGCTATTGCCACCTAATTCTAACCTGCCACCTAACATACCACAAATTTCTAATCAAGAGAGGTGTCTCCGTTCTCACAACAAAATTGTATTCATTTGAAGATACTCAAAACAAATCAGGAAAAGCAAAAGGATTTCACAATAACCCAGAGCTAAACTTGACACTTTAATGCTCCTTCATCATGTTACTCAATAAATCAGCAAAGCAGTCACAATCCAAGCACATGTAAATCACAAAACAGTCAAACAAACACAAGTCAGCAACACATCACTAATCAACAATCACAAGACATTCAAAATCAATAATTAGTAAATTAAAATCACAATACAAAAAACAGCAGCACAAAGCTTCAAAATAATCAATAATCAATAAACAGCAGCAGAACCAGAGTAAACCAACAATCAAATAATCGTTCAACAAAAATTAACAACACAACCAGTCAACCAGACCTTCGAAAGACAGAAACAGAGCGTAAAAAACGAAAAAAAAAAAAATATGAACAAGTGAAGAACAAATGAACAATTGAGCACTGAGCTAATCACTAATTAGTCAGAAACAGTGCAATAATTGCCATCAAATAATCAACACAGTCACAATCTAGGTACAATTAAATCACAAAACAAAACAGTAAAACACAACACACAAAATCAATAATGAACCAGAGCTAATCACTAATCAATAAAGGCCAAGACCAGTATGCCGACAACAGAAGTAAAGGAGCAAATATAAGCTTTCATCTCAATTGGCTTTGTGTTCGGGAGACATGGGAAAAGGCTCGTTTCCGGCAGTGATCCTTATCGCAATCAATTATTCAACAATTATTATTACAAAGAAAAAAACAAATACCTAGGGCTAGAAGCTGGAAGCCTGGAAAAAAGCAGAGCTGGCGGGGAAAGTGGCTGGCAAGAGGCAAGACAGCGGCTGACGGGGTGGAAGTATGGAACAGAGCTGGCGCCGCGGGAAGTGGCTGCGCGACCGAAAGTGGCGCTGGCGGTGGTTTCGGTTTTCGAAGATCAACAGAGCTGGCTGCGCGATGGGAAGTGGCTGCGCGAACAGAGCTGGCAGACGTTGGCTGGTCGGAAGTTGCGACGGCGACGGTGGCAGGATGGAAGTTGTGCCGGAAGCTCGAAGTCTAGCCGTCCAGGTGAGTGCTGCTTCGCGTTCTGGAGACTGGAGAGGAGAGGGGTAATGGTTAGGGAAGTTAAGGAGTTAGGGTTCAGCAACCAAAACGCAGCCGTTTTTTACACAATTTAAAAACCGGCCGGGTCACGGTTCGGTTCGGCCGATCGGTTCCCGGCCGGTTCGGCGGTCCAATGACGATTTTTCAATCTGACGGTTTTAGCTTCTGTCTAGCATACCAGAATCAATAGAATAATACCGTTAAAATAGTCTTCCTTGTTAATTCTTATATACCTCAAAGAATTTCCTACAAATTGAACACAACACACAGCTTTAAAACAAAAACAAAACAACACTCAGAAATCAATCACCTCTTCTATACACAGCCTTAAAACAAAACAGAACAACATTCAGAGTATGAGCATTAATCACAAAAAATTGATTTCTGAAACAACAAAAACAGCAGAACAACATTCAGAGTTTGAGCATTAATCACAAAATATGGATTTATGAAACAAAACAAAAACAGAAGAACAACATTCAGAGTTTGAGCATTGATAACAAAAAATTGATTTCTGAAACAAAACAAACGCTGCAAAACCAACAGAACAGCATTTAGAGTTTGAGCATTGATCACAAAAAATTAATTTCTGAAACAAAACAAACAATCAACAAAACAATGAAAACAGAATTTTTTTTCCTTCCGAAGAAGAAAACAATGAAAACATGAAGCATATAATAAATCAATGATCACCAATATCCAGCAAGAATCTCAAAGACAACAATAAATACACAACAACAATTTAACAAATAAACAAGAACAAGACCTAAATAGAAAATCCAACAAATTAAATCACAGAAACCTAACAATTTAGCAAATTAAAACAACAGCAGCCCAACAATTTAGCAAATTATCAACTTAACAAGTTCAAGAACAGAAAATCACAACAAAAATAAAATAAAATAAAAATAACAGAAGAACAACAGAACAACAACACAAGAACAATTAGCAAATTAACAAGTTCACACTAACAGTTAAAATTTACCAGAAGAACACTAATGCAAGTGGAATCATCATGCTAATATGTTTTCTACAAAGATGCTATTTGTGCAGCTAAAATTTCCTAATTACTAAGATCCAATTATTCTAATTTCACATGGCAATCAACTTACTAAGTTTCTAAAAGCTAGAAATGATAAAAACCAACCCGAAATATGGTTAAAGCATTTCATCAAACATGTTGAGTGCGGTAAACTTGAAACTAAATAAGAGAATTCAAAGCTTAGTATCAATGTGATAGAGAAGAGAACATAACTATTGTATACTTTAATTCGGTCTATGAAAAAAATCCAAACCACTGCCAAATCAAATAGTTACTTATTGTAATAGAAATAAGAAGTTGCAGAGTTTGAAGCAGAGTATTGGTGTTGTGTGAGTGTATTGTCTGGTGGTGGGTTTAGGAAACTCACGGCGGCGACAAAAGAGAGCAGTTCGACGGCTAGGTGGAGCACGCGGGTTGGTCGCAGAGTTTGAAGCAGGGCAACGTGGCTTCCAGACGAACGCGAACCCGAACGGTGAACGGCGAGTGAACGCGAACGGTGAACCCCGAGCAAACTTGAACGGCGAAGAACGCGAACGAAGACGACGGCTGAACGAAGAAGCCGCGAACGTTAACGGCAACCAACGGCGGCGGAAGCAAGGCTGAGCAGACAAAGACGACGGACGCCGAGCTCGAGGAAGCAGCTGCGATCGGTGACAGCGAACGGGGGTTGAAGACTTGGAGCACGAGGGAAGCTAGATAGACGGACGGACGGCGGCAGTATGCCACTCCTTGCAGCGGCGGTGGTGTAGGCTTACAGTGCTAGGGTTTTTTGGCTGAGTTTCTGTGAATTAAACAAAAGGGAGGGAGAAAGGGAGAAAGAAACGAAGGAGCTTCAGAACCAAGAGTGAAAGTAAGCAAACTTCGCAAAAACGACGCCGTTTTTTTTAAACCGGTCGGTTTTCCGTCCGGTTCAACCGGTTAAAAACCGGCCGGTTCGACGGTTCTCTCCCGACTTTTAGAGAAACGGTTTTAGGGGGCAAACCGGACTGTGATTGCTGCCGGTTCACGGTTAGACCGATAAAATTGGCCGGTCCAGTCCAATTTTTAAAACATTGGTCCAAATCATACTTGGTTGTGGTTCACGGTTCGACCGGCTGGTTCAAACCGATATTTATAACCTTGGTTCGAACCCTACCTCTAGCATTTTGAACAAATTTCCAATTCGTACCGGTTCGGTCGGACCGGTCTTCATTGAATTTGACAATTTTCAACGGTTCAATCCGAATTTGACCGATTCGTTGCCTTACACAGTTCAAATATCAGACCGGACCGGTATAAGGTCCGATCCACCGATTTTTTAGTCGAGCCGGTCCAGTCCGGTTTTAATAACAATGGTTCAAACTATCATATTTGGATTATGTTAGTGCAATATTTTTTAAGTAAATAGTCAAATTAGTCCCTAAAAAATTACTCATTCTCTAAATTGGTCCTTGAAAATTTTTTTTAATCAAATTCGTCCTTTAAAGATTTTAAATTAGTCATATTAATCATTTCGTCACATTGTTTGTTGATGGTGTCAAAATTTACTAATGTGACACGTTAAGTGATACTCCAACACATGCCTAGAAGTCTTAATTGATTATTAACATGAATTGTCCAAGAAATGAGTCTACTGGCGTGTTTAAAGCCGTTGTGGGAGCGTCATGGTAAAAAAATGACACTATCGTTAACTGCAAAACGTCGCCAACATTTTGTTCTACATGAAGAAAATTTTTGTTCCTCACCCCACCATTGAAGAAAACGTCACGGTTGGAACAACAAGAGAAGCTTTTCAGTCTATCTTTATGTGATTAAGGTAAACTGTAGTTACTTTATTTGTTGGGTTATAATGAAGAGCAATACTATATAACTAGTAAATATTATTATTTTTGACTAGCACTTAGTTAATAATAATTTGTACTCATATTTATAGATGTTTTATACACAAGAAGTATATAATTTGTACATATATTTACTAGAGTTGTGTACATATGAATCAATATAATTTACATTCATGAATCAATATAATTTACACCCATATTTTTTCAAAATTTACACACATAAATTAATAAAATGATAATTTAGTATTTGTGATGGTCAAATAAGGACTAAAAATACTCAAAGTTGTTTGCCTCAAAAGTTTTTCAATAATTAATCATATCTAAAACATGAAACTAATTTTTGAGAATTTCTATTTCTAATACTAATTTAAAGTTCAATTTTATTTCGAATCCCACCAAATAACACATCAGTATTTGTGAGACTTATTATAAATAGAGATTTAAAATTAAAAGCAAGAATGGAGTATGTTGAAAACAAATGAGTGTCAAAATTGAGGAATAATTTTATACAATCAAATTATAAATAAAAAATCATAGAAAATTTGACATTTGTGATATTTGTCAAAAATATATATTAATTTTTACATTTAATTATGACTGTTAAAAAAATTATGTTAAAATAGCTCTCTTTTCTTGTAGTGATAAAAAGAAGAAATTAAAAAGTGTGATTCAATTAGAATTTTATAAATTTTTTACTGACATGATACTATCTTTCTATGACAAGATCTGTTTCATTTTATCTATCAATTTTAATGTAAATTTTAATTTTAAATCAATTTACTAGTTAAAAATATTAACAATTATACTTTAAAAATACCACATTAGAATTGCTCTTAGTGTCTTGATTCCTTATTTGATTCGTTTAAGGTTGTGGCATTTTAAAATAAAAAGTGAGAGTGCCGTCAAAATAAACTAAACTCATCGGGACAGCTTATTTATTCGTTTAAACGGATATATTTTGTCTCTAAAATTAAACTTATTGAGTCCAAATTCGATTAATTCGAAAAAAATGACATGTCAAACGAGATAGCCCATGAGCAATCCGTTTAAATTATATTTTATATTAAAAAAAGTACTTATTACCCATATTTTTTTTATCCTACCTGAAAACACAATTTATCAACTAAAAAAATATTATTTGTTTAAGTTTTTTAACTTAAAAATAATTTTTTTTTGTTAAAATATTTTTCAACAAATAAAATAAAAGAATAAATGAGACAATTAATTCAACTTATTAGGCTAATTAAAAACGGTCCAAACTAAAAATTTATAGGTTATAAATAAAGCAGATTTAAAGGAACTTTCGTTTAACTATAACGACTTAAACAATCTGGACCTAAACGAGTTAAAAAAGTAGATAGAGCACCAGTTCAGACAAATAATAAACAGTACATGTAGGAAGAATAATCATGATCACTATTTCAAGTGTGACAAATGTCATCTTTTTAGTCGTTAATCAACTTACAATCATCCATAGTCACCATTAATTTAGCTACCATAATTGTAACCTATATAAAGACAATTTTCTTTTGCCAATGAGTAATAGCTCAATTGGCATAGTCTTTTCATACTCAATTAAGAGGTTGTGGATTCGAATTTTATATGTTCAAATATTAAAAACTAAAACCATATTTGAGCTTAACTTTGTACGAATGGGACATTTGCTTCATTGTATTCCTCTCCAATCTTCATTATGTTCCTTTGAATAAATCATACCACGTTACAACTTACAAGGAAGGTTAACATTATATTCTAGAGTAAATACTTCATCTGAAAGGATAACGATATTTTTTATAAAAAAAATACCTAACCCGATTTTTTATCTTTGTTTTTTAAGATTGATTAGTTTTGTGTTATTTTTTTTGGTATAGAGACTAATTAATATCATAAAATAAAACTCAGAAATTGAATTAAATATTTTGTTTTATAAAAAATTTTGTTATCTTTTAAAATAATTGTTTGAGACTGTTTAAAATTTTTTCTCTATATTCTATAAATTAAGTGGGTTTATTTTAGTTCTAAAGATTAATAATACTTGTGTATAGTTTATACGCTCTTTGTTCTAACCGGATAAGGATTTGACGACTTGATGAAGTTGTTCTAACCAGATAAGGATTCAACGATTTGATCTTGTGTATAGTTTAGAGTATGAAATTTGATAACTTGATTTTTTTACAGAAGGAAATTAAATAAAACTTTTATTCAAAGAAAAGTTAAATGACGCTTAAAGATCACAGAAAAAAACATAAAATTTATATCTAACAAGAGAATAATATTTTTTATAATAAACCGTTATTTGATTAAAAAAAAGTGCAATTTTAATTTCAAAGAATTTTAATAAGTAAAGATATAAATAAATCTAAATTTTTAGTGTTTCTAGCTAAATCTATCTATACAGACATATTATATCGTAGTATAATACTTTTTTTTTCTCTTTTTTCAAATAAATTTGAATATTTCAATATACATATAGTATTTTTTTTGTTATATAGACAATTTTTTATTTTCCAATTACTTTTAATTAATATCAAAAGTAGAAGGTGTATGTATAAGAAAAATAGTGTATGTAAAAATGGTATATCCGTATATATAATATAATATTTTTCATTAAAATCAAGCTATATATCGGATGTATCCTCAAAATCTAATAATTTAAATGATAAAAATTATCTAGATTTTCAATTTTAAATAATGTAGGACTTTAAAATCCTACGTATCATGTAGATTAAATATTATGGCATTAGTAACTTTTTAGATAAAAAAAAATGTCATTCATATATAATAACAAAAAAAAGAGAGAGAGAGAATTCCTTCTAATAATTCTTTCTGTGTTTATTCACTTATTGTATTATACTAAAAATAAAATGTATTCTTTCTCTATTTTATTAACTACAACATCCGTTGACAAATGATAAGGGTTGAAATTATTAACTTAAAAGCAACTAGATAGTATGCAAATAATTTTGTAGTTTTAGTTGATAGAAAATATATTGATATGATTGATTAAAAAACTGTTGATGTAAACCAAAAAATAAAAAAATAAAGTACATATATTAATCTGCAATTTTCCAATTTTTATAAAATAACACTACTCGATTATCCATTCGAATCCAAACCGAACCAATTAAATTGGTTCTGAAATTAATGGGTAATCAGGTCTAACTCGAACTAAATTGATGGCTTTTGTTAGTGATTGGTTCGAATATCGATTTTTGGGGTGCGAAACCCGAACCAACTCGCGAATCCGATTATATATTAATTAAATAAAAAAATAAAAAATATATATGGTTTTTTCGTTAGACAATAATTACTCATTATTAATATGTTTGGATTTTAATGAGTTTAGTTTTTAATGTAATTGGTGTTTAATATGTTTAGATTATTTCTATTGATGTTACATGTTTATTGTACTTGTTGAATTTTTAAGATAAAAATTTAGTTTTTTTTATGAATTTTAAAGTCATCAGATACCCAATTACTCGAACCGAACCAATTCGTTTTTAATCGGTTTAATTTAGTTCGTGTACATATACAAAAAAATGTAAATCCAAACTAAATCGAATTAATTACATTTTAATCGATTCCATTCTAATTTTATCATAAATCCAAATCAAACCGATCCGTGCTCACTGTCACGGAAAATTTTAGAAGGTTAGATTTAACAGTGTTTGAATAGTTTTCTGGAGTGTTTGAGAATACTCTAGATGGTTCCGGAACGTTCTAGAATGTCCTAGAAGGTCCCGGAATACCCTAGAAGGTTCTAGAAGACTCTGGAAGGTCATAGAGTATTCTAGAAGAGTGTAGATGTATATAGAAGTATAAAGAGTGATATGGAATAATCTAGAAACATTTAGAGAGTTGTGGTAGGATAGATATTTGTAAAGAATGTTCTGGATGATTAATCTGGACCGTTGATTAGATTTAATCCTAACCATCCATTGAGGAGGTGGATGGCTATAAATAGGGATGAGAGTTAGAGTTTGGGTGTGTGAATCATTTGTAACAAACACTTGAGCAATAAAGTGTTCTTTCCACCAAAGCTTCCTTTCTCTTGTGTTCTCTTGTATTCTTAGCTTTCTTGCTAAGTATTGAGGGTTAGGCTGACTTGGTCTTAGCTCAAGAGGTTGAGTAAGTCCGAGTGCCGGCACGGTAGCGTTGGAGTGTGTCCAAGGCCGTGACATCACGCTACGTACGATGATACACAAACTATAAAGTTTTGTTTTTTAACATATGTTTAGGATAAAAATAGCCAAAACATAAATAAACAAATAAAAGTTCTCTCTGTCATGCTTTCGTTAGAATTGAGATTTATTTTTACTTGCGTCATGCTTTTGTTAGAATGATGTCATTCAGTTAAATTGGATTTGAATTTAATCAATTTATGTTATCGCACGAAACCTCCTTTAATTTGATGATTACCCATTTTGCATTGAAGGTAATTAATTATAATTACTTCTTTTTACGAGAAACTAAATTGGATTAGTGCTAATAAATATAGTAGATAATAATATTCATACGTATGTCTATTAAATGGAAAACTACTGAATAGATAAAATTAAATTAAAGTGAATTGGCGTTTTGTAATTAAGACTAAGAGAATACACAACAAAAATATGTTGTTGTTTTCCATTTTTGCTATTCTATCTTATGCAAATAATGTGTGGTTCCGAAACTTTGATTTATAGAAATTAAAATTGTAAATATCATTAAATAAAATTACTATATATACATAAAAATCAATTATAAAATTTGTATAAATGTATATATTAGATGAAATAGATATTGAAATTAATTTATGAACAGCCACTCAAATTAAATTGGGGGAGGAGACAAGAACGAACCTGAGAGAGAGGAGAGGGGGCGATCGGCGCACAACAGGGCAAGGGCAAGGGGAAAGACTGCCGACGACGTCACGACGGTGGTGGAAGGAGACCTGCGATTGGCGCTATGCTCTGCTAGGGTTCGCGCCAAAAAGAGGAAAGGTTATTGGCGCCTTAATGTATTGGTTGTGGTTCTTTAATGAAACAACCCCTTCTCCCACCTTGTTATTAGATGCAGTTGGGACACAGAGGACAACAAATCAGGCAATTTGGAGTGGTTGGGGAGAACGGCCGGCAATTTGGGCCGGCAATAAAGTTATTCGATGCGGTTGGGACATAGAGGGTAACCATTTTGGATCTATTGGAGGCGGACCTTCAAAACACATGAAGAACGGCAACAGCTCACTCGAACAGCAGCGCTCTAAAAGAAGGACTGGTGTTTTATCGCAGGTAACACCCGTTTCCCTTGTAGTGAATATTTGTACGCTAACAGTAAATACAAATTAATTAAATTCTTATAACAATGATTAATATAATATAAGTAGTGTACTAATTTATCAAATATATCATTAAATAATAACAAATAAAAAATCACACTACTAAATACGAATCAACAAATTTGATTCGAAGTTTCGAACTCAAAACCAATATGCTTTTTATATCCTTCTTTTAAAGAAGAAAAAAAAAAAAACAACTTAACAACTCAGATATAGTTACTATGTAGATCCTTAATATATAGGAGACTATTTTGATAAAGACACTAAAAATATTTTTTTTAAAGATGCTTATATATGTTATGATATTATTGGACATCTTTATTAAATTGGTTAATAATTTATTTTTTAATAAACCAGAATAAAATTAATTTATTATAGCAATAATAATAAATCTAATTATTCGCATCATAATTATTAGACCCAATTTATTCCTATTGATTTACACAATAAACCGAATCATGTTTAAATTTTTGATAAAAAGATAAATATATCTCTAATTTTTGTTTTAAAAAAAAACTATAATTTAGTAGGTTATGTAAATTAATCGGTTCAACCGGATCTGATAACAATTAGATTTATTGTTATAAAAAAATTAATTTTATTCTAATTTATTAAAAAATTTAAAAATAACTGGTTCATTAATACGTCAAATAATAATGCAACACATAAGCTGGTTCATTATTACGCGTCTTTACAGGAGTATCCTCCGTGTATATATGCTAAAATAAGCTGTAATTCTTCACCCAAAAAAAAAAAAGAGAAAAGAGGAAAATATAAAAGTTTATTTGAGGTGGATAAATGCAAAGAATGAATCCCACAACTGCCACATTGATTAAGTGGGAACAAACCTCCCAAACTCTCTTGACCATGAGTGAAGTATGTATTTTTCTAATTTAAGTTTTGAATAACCATACATGTCTCATATTAATATATATAGAACTCTCAACTCTTCACACCGCTAATCAATTAATATTGAAATGAAAAAACAAGCATTTGAGTAGCAAGTACTTGCGTGCCGCAACGTGCATAAATTGTGGACTAAATCATTTATATGCAATTAATTTAATTAGTCCAATGATAAATTTATTTGTCTATTTAAATAAGTGTTAGGATTTTAAATTTTGCCTTATGTATGTAATTATTAGTCAGTGATTGATCTTTTAAATAGAACTTAATTTTACAACAAATTAATTTTTAATTTATCGAACAGTAAAATATTATGAACAACAAAAAAAGAAACATTTATATNNNNTATTTCGAAAAAAAAAAAGTTTTTTTATTATAATATTCAGTTTTGTTCTAATTAAAAATAATTTTTAGAATTTGCTACCTACATAAAAGAAATTAAATTGTAAAATCACGTTTTTAACATTAAAAAAGAAGAAGCACATTTTAGTCAAGTGATGATGAGATCATTTTATAAAATAATTTTTTTACTACCTATCTTCATTTTATTTTATTTTTTTGGGTGGAACCATCACCGAAGGTGACTCATATTTTTCTATAGTCATAGTGATTTTTCTTTCAGATAAAGCGTGATTTTTTATTATATATTTTTAAAGAAATAAAAAATATGTAAAAAATAACATTATATGATACAAAAAATACATTTTTGATTTTTCTATATTAATTGAAAAAATGAGAAAACTTATTCTATAATTTAAAATAAAATTGTGGTTAAGATCCAAATTCGTTGTTGCATTTTTAATCATTCACACAATACAAACTAGGCAATAATTTTTCCAACTCTCACATGAGTTGCTGAGATGTTGATGATGAAAGATGTGACTAAGAAGATATTTATATATATGTGTGATAGATCAGCATGGTTATTTTAATTTGGTTAATATATATGTCACAATAATTATGACATTATTTTGTGGCAACATCACCTCCCAAAACTTCCATCTAAGAACAAGTCATAGATTATTCATAATTGCTTAATTAAATTAAGATTTTATAGTAATTTATTTGTAAGCATTTTTATCATAAATATTTTTTTTTACATAATTATGTATATATATATCATTAAATTATTAAATTTCAACATCTATCATTTTCAAAGTTGTAAAATATAGGGTAAAATATACTTTTTGTTTCTGAAGTTTGACAAAAGTTTTAAAAATATCCATAAGTTTTATTTTGTTTTCAATTTTGTCAAAAAAATTTTCGATTTGCATCAACTAACCTCTGATGGCTCATTTTTCAAAAAATTTAAAACCAATTCAACAATAATTTCATAAGAAAAACCCTCAACACAAGTAAATCAATATATATTATTGTTAGATTGGTCTTAAATTTTTTGAAAATTTAGCTGTTGAGGGTATATTTGATACAAATCGAAAATTTTTGGGATAAAATTGAAATAAAATAAAACTTAAGGGTATTTTTAAAATTTTTGCCAAATTTTAAAGACAAAAAGTATACTTTACCCTAAAATATAATATTTGATTAGTTCGTGAAATTTTCAATTAGGTCCCTATACTTTTTTTTCCTTTTAATTGAGTTCTTGTACCATTTTTTTTAGTTGGGTTCCTATACTTTTTTTTTTTATTTAGGTTTCTATACCAATTCTTTTTTTTTAGTTGAGTCCCTATAAAATTAAGCCAATTAGCAATTGGCAATTACTACTAAGAGAGACTTAATTGAAAAAATATTAGTACAGAAATCCAATTAAAAAAAAATATAAGGACTTAATTAAAAATTTTACAAAATTATAGATACTAACAAAGTAATTAAACCTACTAAAAATGATGTCAAATTCTCAATAATATTGTGTTTTACTAAGAAAAATGGAGTCCTTAATTAATCTCCTTGAACACAATTATCTAGTACAAATTTTCTTTGTCTCCATGTGTTAGTCCCATATGCCATTAAGCTTCTGATTCACGAAAAGCATTTTAATACCAAAATTCTAAATTTGAACAGAATGAAAAAGTGAGAGAGGGTTGTTAAAACAAGTCACAAGTCAAGAGAGTTTTATTTATTTATTTTTTATTTTTTGGGATTACGAAACGTGCATGCCAAATGATGTATAGCCATAAGTTCAACTAAGATTAAAGATATTTTATTAGTTTAGTTTGTTAACTTTTATGTTCAGGTTAATTTATATAAACTGTTGTACACTGATAATAATTAATAAGGTCTAATTTTAAACATGGCTGCTACTATTCTAATAAAAATTATTTCGTTCGTTTTAAAAATAATAAAAATATATGTTTTTAAAAAATATTATATACCATATTGGATAGATAATAATCTAAATAGTTTTACATTAACAATGAATGAAAATTAATTTTTTCATCGAATAATCTTTAAAAAAATACTGTAAGAAAAAATTATAATTTATCTAAATAAAAAACTAACATTCTTGATAATATGGCAATTTTTTTTCTTTCAAAAATTGCATGTGTGGGTAAACACTTAAAAACAAAAAAGTCTTTATTACTTAGATAAATCTCTAACCTATCAAAAAATTTTCTAAGTTTGAATGGAATAATAATATAACCAAATTCAATATGACATGTAAAGGGAAATAAAAAGATTATGAATGTTCTGATTTCTGAATTAATAATTATTGTGAGCCACACACATACATCATAAGTGCGTTATGCTTACGTCATGCAAAAACCACTCTAATTTTCATGTATATATATGTGGGTCTTATTTGGCAACCAACAAAATCACACACATAAAAACCTACGTTTTGTTTTAATTTAATCTGAGTTTGACTTTCCAAATAGTGAATCTCTCTCTCTCTCTATATATACTTCAAACCTTCTTTGTCTTTCTCTTCATATATTTTTTTCTTCTTTCTTTCAAATATCTTATACCATATACCATACAACGTATTTATTTTTATTATAAAGTTCTTTGCATTGCAGCTTTTGATCACAAAACATGACACAACAAGAGTTTGTTAATAACAATTATAAAATCAAAGAGCCTCGTCTTGTGGCAAGAAAATTCTTGGCTAAACCTCAACATGAAGGTGTTGGAGCTGTTGTTAGAAGAAGCATTGGAAGGTAAGAATATCAATAATACTTTTGGAAACATTTCAAGTGCTCGGTGCATTAGTTGTTTTAACCGTTGATATAAATTATAAAAAATATATATAATATATATTAATTGAAATCAACCGTTAAAACGTGCACCGGTGCATTAGTTGTTTTAACCGTTGATATAAATTATAAAAAATATATATAATATATATTAATTGAAATCAACCGTTAAAACGTGCACCGGTGCATTAGTTGTTTTAACCGTTGATATAAATTATAAAAAATATATATAATATATATTAATTGAAATCAACCGTTAAAACGTGCACCGGTGCATTAGTTGTTTTAACCGTTGATATAAATTATAAAAAATATATATAATATATATTAATTGAAATCAACCGTTAAAACGTGCACCGGTGCATTAGTTGTTTTAACCGTTGATATAAATTATAAAAAATATATATAATATATATTAATTGAAATCAACCGTTAAAACGTGCACCGGTGCATTAGTTGTTTTAACCGTTGATATAAATTATAAAAAATATATATAATATATATTAATTGAAATCAACCGTTAAAACGTGCACCGGTGCATTAGTTGTTTTAACCGTTGATATAAATTATAAAAAATATATATAATATATATTAATTGAAATCAACCGTTAAAACGTGCACCGGTGCATTAGTTGTTTTAACCGTTGATATAAATTATAAAAAATATATATAATATATATTAATTGAAATCAACCGTTAAAACGTGCACCGGTGCATTAGTTGTTTTAACCGTTGATATAAATTATAAAAAATATATATAATATATATTAATTGAAATCAACCGTTAAAACGTGCACCGGTGCATTAGTTGTTTTAACCGTTGATATAAATTATAAAAAATATATATAATATATATTAATTGAAATCAACCGTTAAAACGTGCACCGGTGCATTAGTTGTTTTAACCGTTGATATAAATTATAAAAAATATATATAATATATATTAATTGAAATCAACCGTTAAAACGTGCACCGGTGCATTAGTTGTTTTAACCGTTGATATAAATTATAAAAAATATATATAATATATATTAATTGAAATCAACCGTTAAAACGTGCACCGGTGCATTAGTTGTTTTAACCGTTGATATAAATTATAAAAAATATATATAATATATATTAATTGAAATCAACCGTTAAAACGTGCACCGGTGCATTAGTTGTTTTAACCGTTGATATAAATTATAAAAAATATATATAATATATATTAATTGAAATCAACCGTTAAAACGTGCACCGGTGCATTAGTTGTTTTAACCGTTGATATAAATTATAAAAAATATATATAATATATATTAATTGAAATCAACCGTTAAAACGTGCACCGGTGCATTAGTTGTTTTAACCGTTGATATAAATTATAAAAAATATATATAATATATATTAATTGAAATCAACCGTTAAAACGTGCACCGGTGCATTAGTTGTTTTAACCGTTGATATAAATTATAAAAAATATATATAATATATATTAATTGAAATCAACCGTTAAAACGTGCACCGGTGCATTAGTTGTTTTAACCGTTGATATAAATTATAAAAAATATATATAATATATATTAATTGAAATCAACCGTTAAAACGTGCACCGGTGCATTAGTTGTTTTAACCGTTGATATAAATTATAAAAAATATATATAATATATATTAATTGAAATCAACCGTTAAAACGTGCACCGGTGCATTAGTTGTTTTAACCGTTGATATAAATTATAAAAAATATATATAATATATATTAATTGAAATCAACCGTTAAAACGTGCACCGGTGCATTAGTTGTTTTAACCGTTGATATAAATTATAAAAAATATATATAATATATATTAATTGAAATCAACCGTTAAAACGTGCACCGGTGCATTAGTTGTTTTAACCGTTGATATAAATTATAAAAAATATATATAATATATATTAATTGAAATCAACCGTTAAAACGTGCACCGGTGCATTAGTTGTTTTAACCGTTGATATAAATTATAAAAAATATATATAATATATATTAATTGAAATCAACCATTAAAACAACTGGTGCACCGGTACTCTCAGTGCACTTGAAATGTTTCCAATACTTTTTTATGTTTTTTATGAAAATTTGGAACACATTTTAAATTTGAGCAATTTGGAGTAATTGCCTGGGTTTTAATTTTTGTTGGTTCAGATTTGAGCTCAAGTACTTTGATCCTTTCCTTGTATTGGATGAATTCTCAGGTGATGATGATGATGATGATCAATCAGATATAATTAAATAAGTTCTTTAATTTGATTTTTTTTTATTATTATTGATGATCAATTAATCATTGTTCTGTTTTCTAAAGAATGTGAAAATCTTTGAAATGTTTCAGTCACTGCTCCTGCTGGTTTTCCAGATCATCCTCACAGAGGTTTGTATCAATTAGATTTTATCATGTGTCATTAAAAAAATAAAATAAAATTTAATTTGTTCTTTCAGAAAAATCTTAATTTCTTCTTATATTCTGACTCCATTTTCCTTTGTGGGGTGTTTTCTTTTTACAGGCTTTGAGACTGTCACATACATGTTGCAGGTTGGAGCAAATTTTGAATTATTCATTTGGTTTTCTTCATTCAATGCTGCTTATTATAAAAATACGGTTATCCTACGAGTACACCAAAAATAATTACCAAAGTCAATTATAAGTATAAACTACACATGTATTTATACATAAATACATTAGTGACGAATTTTAGTGGTTAATTTTGGTGTACGAATAGTATTTTTAATAAAAATGCTACATTTAAAAATTAATATAGTAAGATATATTGTTTATACATTTAATTTTTAAGTATCTCACCTTGCCCAAATTAATTATCATTTTGAAACGTATTAACACAAAGTCAAATGCATAAGCTAAGATAATGGCCATTATAGAGTTAGGATCAACATAATTTCAAGGTTTGAAAATAAACTAATTAAAATATTTGGTTTTCTAGTAAAATAAATATAAGTGATTAAGTATATTAATGATTCATTAATATGAAATTAACCATTTTAGTTAGTGCCCTCCAGAACAAAATCATCAAAGACTGTCTTAATTGCACCAATGGTTACATGTCACATAAACATGAAATGACAAGAGTGACCCCACTTATTAGATATCATGTTTTATTTAAATATTTTTGTTCTAAATTCCCAACCACCATTCTTGAGTGCACCTAAAGTTATAGGGTGTGTAAATGCTACATTGGTTCACACATGCTTGTGAAGTTGTGCTATAAACCTCACCTAATTAATACCTATAGAAATTGTGTTAATTAATTCAGGGAGCTGTAACACATGAAGATTTTGAAGGGCATAAAGGAACAATTGAAGCTGGTGATTTGCAATGGATGACTGCAGGGAGAGGAATAGTTCATTCAGAAATGCCTGCTTCTCAAGGAACTCAAAAGGGTCTTCAGCTATGGATCAATCTTGCTTCACAAAACAAAATGTAAGTTCACTATATCTTAAATTTGGTTTATTATGCAATAACATATGAATTTGATTTTATACACTATTAATATAAAATAATTTTATATATGTATCTAACTATGTAAAGATCAGATTAATAAAAATAAGTGAACTCCTAAATATATGATCTAAGTAAGTAATGCAAAATAAATAACTACTACTTAATAGTTTAGTGCATAATTCTAAATTGAATTTATTAGAAACAAAGACTAGACTGGAGAGAAGAATGACATAGAAAAAAAAATACAAAAATTACGATAATTTCACCGTAAGGAAAATAACTTATCCTCTTTAAGGAGGATACCATGGCTCTAATACCATATTAGAAATAAGAGACTAAATTGGAAGAAGAATTTGTGTATCATTGAGCATGTTTAAATTGTTTATTCAAGTTGTTTAAAATGATACAATATAAAAGAATATTTATAGGTACTAAGAGAATCGTAATAATAAAGACGTAATTTCCTATAATAAATATTCAGATATACTAAATAATACTAATTAATTCTAATTGATCCTAATTATATTCTAACATAATTATTTTAGTTACAACCTAATATTGTGTATCTTAAATATGAACCCTACCTACTCCATCTTTAGCAATATTTTGAACTTTCAATATATATATTTTTATATAAAAATCTAAATCTAAATGAAGGGTATACATCAGGTAGTTATTATGGCCTTTTTATTTTTATTTTTTCTGAAATAGTACTATTATGTTTATGTGACAACCTTATTAGCCTTGGCCCCATGGAATTAATAGATGACGTATTTTATGCGTCACCTTGATGATCATCATTTTGTTTGGATAATGCTTTACCATCAAATATGAATAAGGCAAAAAGGGGATTCCCACTCTCTCCTTGGAAAGTCAAATTTTATTTTAAACTTATTTATTTGTTTGTTTTTTTTGGGGAGTCAATATATGCCTTATTCCTCTATGACATGCTTTGCTTTATCTATCTCATGATTCTTCATCATCATGGACCATTTTCCTACAAGTGCTTTTTTGCATAGAGCACCAAATTATGCAAGTTTACCCAATGGCCAGCATAAGCCATAAATATTAAATAATGTGCCTCTCACTCATAAGAGATATGGAATATGGAACTTCAAATCTATGTGGTTTAGAGTCACCCTAATATAATATAACATAATAAACTCAA
>NC_029791.2:2027463-2030913 GCF_000816755.2 Arachis ipaensis | reverse complement strand
TGCTTGTTATGCTTTAAGAGTTGAATTTGATTATTATGCATTGTAATCTAATCAATATTTGTATTGTAGGAGATTTAAGAATTTTTTATCAAAAAAAAAACTATATGCACAAAAAAAATTAATTACCATATATTTATGTATAAATAAATGTGTTGTTTAACTCATTTTTAATATGCATCTTTGTATTTCAATATGTATTTTATACGGATAATTGATTTGATATCTGATTCTTTTTTGTACATGTAACATGATTGTTATTTATCTACCTTTAATTTACAGATGAATTGAATAACTATTTCTAATTCGAAATCTAATTAAACTTTTGGTTTTTATCTTTCTTTGTTATGCTAATCTTAGGGTTGAACCAAGGTATCAAGAAATATTAAGCAAGGACATAGCAGAAGCTATGAAAGATGGTGTGAAGGTTAGAGTAATAGCAGGGGAAGCACTTGGTACAAAGTCTCCAATCTACACAAGAACACCAACAATGTACTTGGACTTCATTCTCAAACCTGGTTCACACTTGCAACAACCTATACCAAAATCTTGGAATGCTTTTGTGTATGTTTTGGAAGGAGAGGGTATTTTTGGAAACCAAAAGTCTCAACCTATAAGCTCACACCACATTCTTCTTCTTGGTTGTGGTGATGGATTAGAGGCATGGAACAAATCTTCTAAGCAACTTAGGTTCATTCTTGTTGGAGGTGAACCACTAGGAGAACCTGTGGTTCAATTTGGGCCATTTGTTATGAACACTCAAGAAGAAATTGACCAAACCATTGATGATTTTGAGAACTATGCTAATGGATTTGAGAAAGCAAGGCACTGGAGGTCTCAAAGTGCACTTAGCCTTGACTATTGAGGGTTTTGACATTTGACTTTTATCTTTTTTGGGTTGTTTTATATCTCACATTCCAGCTAGTTATGTTGAAAGAAGCAAGGAAAAACAACTTAGTTCAGTTCTTTGCAATGTAAATTGGAATTTATGAATTAGATGAAGAATCAAATCCATTTTACTTTTGGATATGCCCTAATATATTTTATGTAAGGTATGATCACAAAATATTAAGAGTTATTTTCTCATTTGTAGTAATAATATATTGACAAATCATTATTCTTCCTTTCAAGGATGAAATGAATGAAACCTTGACCTATCAGTTAACTATTACTATTAAAAGTTTTAAAATTATTGATTAGTCCATAAAAGTTTGTAAGAGAATAAGATTTCTATATACTTGACATCTATGAGATGCTACATGAACTCAAACAAAGCAATGCCCCATATGAAGGACAAGAGCATTGAATCACCAACCATGTGCATCTTTTGCTATTATATCTATTAATCATAAGGTTGGCTCAATAATTGGTGGTACCAACCACAAGATTCATCATTCAATAAATTATCATAACACTTTCATGTAAGTTCCCAAACAAGTATGAGGTTAATGACTATAGGCTTATTATTATTTGGGTTAAAAGCCTTATATATTAGCATATGATTTGGTAGCTGATTTTTTATGTAAATGTAACATGATTGATTGAAAAAACACTTGGAAAATGATGCATAGTTATGAGGCTTATAGAAGATGTCATATTCATTCATTTTCAAATGTTCAACAGCACATAACTAGAGAAGATTAAATCTTGTTAAACAAGTTTCATAACCTATCCCCATGTACGGTTGTTTCTGTGAGATGGAAGCTATGTAATACAAGCTCAATTTCTACCATCAAAAGCAGTGGTTAAACTACCTAGCTAAGCTTCAGTAGTTCCAACTACTTTCTCAACTTCAGCAATGGTGTTTCGAGCATCATCGATTTCAGGACCTTCCTTCTCATTTGATTCCTCTAGCTCAGCCTGAAAGAGGACATAAAAATGGCCCACATGCCATGAATCAGAAGCATAACATATAGACTCAATTTCAAGCATATGCGCAACTTGGACTTGCTATTTGAAAACAGAGAAAACAAAACAAAAATATAGATCAAACATAATGAAGAAAGAAGTACAAATTATTTCAAACAAATAAATGAACCTTCATTGGCTTGCTTAAGAGAACAAAAGTAATTGCACAATAGATTTCTCTTTAGTTGTCAACTTCTATATTTCAGTTTAATACATTTTGGAAAAGATTTTTAGTTATCAAATTTTTTAGCAGAGTACCAATCAAAGCAGTGCCTCAATCCTCCACTAATACAATAAATAAGTTGTTTATCACATTGAGATTATGATTAAATGAAGAAAAATGAAGGGACACACAGGAACTTGCAGGAATCAAATCAACAAATACCACACTGATCAACTCAAAGATAACACAACTCATAACATCATTAATGGGTACCGATACCATCATCCATTGGAAACAAAAAGCCAAGGCATGAAATGCAAAGCATGTAAAAAGTTTGCAAGTTGCAACATGAGAAAACAGCACAAAACTAAGGCATAAGTTAATAACCATGGAAAAAGAAAACCAGAAAATGTACATTACCAATGCTCCTTTTAAGTCCCCGAGTGCGGCCTCAAGGCGCTTGTGGCAATCAGGAATCATCATCCTAGACTCAGCCAGCACATTTTCCTGTCCAAAATATCAAGTCAACAAACAAAACTTGCAATCATTATTCACCATATCATCACTGACCTTAGTGATTTCCCAAAAAAATTAAGGAGGCAAATCCACGCCCTACTAAGATGTACAATTTAATAACTATATTTAAAAACAATCACATATTATTTTTGCATAAATAGATAAATTGAAATTAGATACCTGCTGCTTGAGATCATAAGGGTCAGCACCCTTCTCCTTCATGTCAGCAGTTTTTGCAGTTTCTCTCTCAACTTCCTTCTCATAAGAATGCAGCTCCTTAACTATGCGTTTGCAAGTACTTGTCTTTATCTTTAGATTCCTCAAAGTAGCCATTGGATCCTGATCCTGCAACCTAAAAAGAAAAAAAAATGTCCCAAATTAAAAACCATCAGCTTTCACCTAACTACTAAAGCTAAGTTGATTCCAAATCAAATTCAATAAAAGCAAAAGATCGCAATGCAATATTATACTCCATTTTCAGTAAGTTCAAAAGCTCAAGCTGTATTTCCAATTCCAAAAAAAATATATATAAATAAAAACCGAAGAGTCAAAAAATAGCTCCAATGCTTGAGATCTAATATGATAATGACATGACGAGAAGAAAGCAAAGGTAGTAACTTAACTTACTAGGAGTAAGAAAAATTGAATTTAGGTGGAGATTCAGAGCGAGACTGAAATAGAGACGGTAACTGCTTTACTCGATGAACACTGAAAACCGAACCTTTGCAGTTTGCTCTACACTCTCACTAAAACGCACCGTTTAGTTTGCTTTTTATTTTTTGTTTCTGCACTTTGTTTTTTATTTCTTTATGTTGGGCCTTTCGGGCCTGTAAACATAACAATAACTTTTTTATTTGATTACGGTC
>NC_029791.2:2017314-2027438 GCF_000816755.2 Arachis ipaensis | reverse complement strand
CAACATTTCTCATTTTTGATATTTTAATCACACAAAAAAAAAAAAAAAAACCAGTTCATATTTTAATCACAAATTTTTAATTGATTTTGAGATGAGAAGAAACAGTATGTATTTAACGTCCGTTAGAAAACTCATGATGGAACTACATTGATTGCTTATAAGATCATGTGTCTTCTAACACTAATTTTGTAACCCCATTATATGAGAATAATGAGATGAGATGAGATATATATTGTAATACTAAAGATATTTAATAGTTTGAGTATATACAGCGTATGTAAATTCCTGTATTGATCGACAATTTTCTGAGACTGAGTGAAAACTCCCTATGATTAGCCAACTAAGCATATTTAGTTTAACATCGAAGAAGTGGCGTTTAATTTGATCCAAATTCAACATTTTTTTATTTGCCCTATCAAATGTATATAATTTGTCGTGATCCCAGACATGAGACAACAATTTCGGGGTGATGCATTTTTATTACATTCTTTTACCATTTGGCTTGTTGTAATATGTGAATTTGATGCTTAGGATAGGGTAGCCACCTGCAACACTAAAAGACTTGATTAAGATATAATCACTTGGCAAAGATGAATTTATAGTTAGAAGCAAGAGTTTAACTATATGTATAAATTTAATTGAGTTGTTACACTCATTTGTTTCGATATGCCACGTAGTGCATGCATCTGTTACACACCCTGAATCAATAGAAGTTTTTAATTGCTTTTAATTCTGACCCTAAAGCAGGAAAAATTCAGCCGCTACCCTTTTATTATAGGAGGAGGAATAGACTTGAGGACAAAATGGGAAGAAGTGAAAATGGGAATAATTTCGTAACTAACTACCTGCATGTCACACAAGGTGAGAGGTAAGGGTGATCTCACATGATTTGGAGAGTGAGTAGCAAGGGAATACAAGGAGCGGTAGAGTGGAGGGAAGGGCAGGAAATTAGTGAGAATTAAGAATAGGCTTAGGAGGGAGGCTGACTCTCTATTTTAACCATGGTATTTCTTTTCATCACTTGCTATTTCTGTTCTATCATACAGTTCAGAGGGTAGATCATTCTAGTCTACTCCTCTTTCCGTCTAAATTCTGGTTTTCTGAATTGTCATTGCAGATACCTGTTGTTACAGATTCACAGCTGAATCATCCATCATATATTATGCTCTCCAACATACTCTACCAACAAGGTACAAGATAAAGTGCAATATTTAGAACTCGGTTAAGTAACATGTAAAGTTCTCGGAACAATGCCTTTCACCCTAAATTTCCAGAAAAAGAAATGCCAATAAAGCTACAAGGCTACAAGAAATCTAATCCAAAAACGAAGGTAGGGGCATATCTAATCTACACGATGCTAGAAAAGTATGATACCCTGATTTCTTATTGCCAAGTACCATGAGCTCCCTTGTTGCGCTTCTTCAGTGACTCGCAGAAAAAGGAAAAAGCACCTTTCATTTCATCTGGAAGAGGGAACTGAAGGGGGAGTACGAGGGGTGGGCGTGTATTGTGTTGCAAACTTGTTTTCCGGGAGATTGGAACCGCAAGTGCTGGTTGCTGCTTGTTTAGCCCTTCCATAATAAAGGAAAAAGCCCCAAAAGTGAGGCAGCTCTGCAAGAGAGCTTGTGGCGCACCTGGAGAAAAGTAGAATATGAGTCCTAAAAAGAGAGAGAGCAGAGAACAAAATTTATATTTCTCTTTCATTAAGGAATCAAGCAGTGAAACTTCTGAATTTTTTCAATGTATTCCAACGGATTGGAACATCAAAAGCTCATCTTTCCAGTGAAAAGTAGCATTCTTAGAGCAATTGTTACCAAAACCCTTTAAATAATACAACAGCGTATGTATTGAATTTTAAGCCATAACGATATCAATGATCTGAAAAGGCATACAAAGTTTCTTGTTTGTTTTACACTTCTTTTTTCCTTTTTATCATGAAGGCGATTCAACAATACATCCACAAAAATCACTCCAACTATGGACAAAATACTTTGAGCATATTATGCATTTTTTGCTGAGATCTAAAAAGTGAAATATACAATACATAAGTTGATGACAAGGATTACAATGTTGTCATGCCCTTTATATACAATTCCAATTAGTCGAATAATGTGGAACTCAACTAACAGTAAATCCAAATAAAGGGAGAAAAAAATGATACCTGGAAAGCTTAGTGCAAGGCCAGTACAACATCCAGCTACTCCAGCATTAATAACTGCAGATATGAAGTTTAAAGTAATCAGAAGAAGAAGATTAGCAAAGCAAGAGTGCCATTTACAGCTGAAAAAGTTCCCACTCATACCATCATCCTTTCCTCGAAGTCTTTTCAAGATGCAAACAACCAAACTATGAACTCCAGACAAAACAGCAAACGTCTAACAACACAATAGAAAATAATGTACATTTATCAGCCAAACTTAACAATTAAGAAAACACATGACACAGACATGAACTAAGTAAGGCATTGAAAAAAGAAAAATTAAAGAAATAAATAAACAAATATAAGGGGAAGGCATTGATGATATCTGAAATATACCTTAGCATAAGACCCTGCTTCTACAAAGGATCCTTTAAAACCTTTCTTCTTAAACAACCCAGCACCTGAAACGCACCCACGAAAAAGCACCATTCAGCAGCAAGATCATAAAAAAATGACATTCCATTTGAACTGTCAGATTGTCTATTTCCTCAAAGGAAATCACTATATTTCAGCTCAAAACCAACATAATATTGAATAAACCCTAACAAAACCCATCCCCTTGTACTCAATTACACTATACAAACCAAGAATCAACCAACAAATCAACAATCAATAATAATAATAACAATTGCCACTTTGCTAGCATCACTAATACTGCATCTACAACTAAAGCTAACAATATAATCATCATAAACGCAATCCGAAATAATGTTTAGGTAAAAAAAGGCATAATTAAGTGTGATTGTGATAAGGAGGAGTGCGAGAGAAAGAGAAGGAACCGTATCCGAACAGGGAGCCCATAAAAGCACCGCCGGCGGAGTCTCCGACAAAGCGGAGGAGACAAACGGCGGGGGCAGCAGGGACAAGTGCGTCGGAACGGTTGGGAATAGATACAGTATTGGAAGGCTGAGGCTGAATCGGAAGCTGTGGCTGAGTGGTGGTGTCGCCGGAATCGGCCTTCGGAGGATCCGCCGTCGCCATGGACGAAAGCGTAAAGGCTGTCGTCGAATTTAGAGCGCTTCGCTCTTGGGGGTTTCGTTGTTCTTCTCCTTATCAATTTTATTACGGTGTTATCTCATTCGAGAACGTTAAGTTTTGGATAAAACGACGCCGTTTATTCTTTTCGCGTGGTTTTACAGTTTTACCCATCAACTATACGTCTCAGCTCTCACTTTTTTGTAGGCCCAACCCAAAATATAATAAAGGATAAAATATATTTTTTTTTCTTAAAATTTGCTAAAATTTTTACAAGTAATTTTAAGTTTTATTTTGTTTTAATTTTATTCTAAAAAATTTTTATTTGTATGAAGTATATTCCTATGGCTAAGTTTTCAAAAAATCTAGAATCAATTCAATAATAATTTCACAAAAAAGAATATTCAGTTTCAACTTTCAACACAAACAAATGAGACATAATTGTTACACATTATTATTGGATTGGTCCTAAATTTCTTGAAAATTTAGCTATCAGGAATATTGTTGATGCAAATCGAAAATTTTTGAGACAAAATTGAAACAAAATAAAATTTAGAAGTATTTTTAAAATTTTTGACAAATTTTTGACAAATTTTTGTGACAAAAAGTATATTTTATCCTAAAATAAATGATGTAAAAAACTTGAGTGCCTGAAAAGAAATGATTGGGCGTTATAAACAAAAACTACTAAAGTTTGTACAAGCTATTTTGATGCATTTCTATGAAAAGGAAATTAATTCATTTAATAATTCTTCCATCCTTGAATGAAGTATTGGATTTATATGGTATGTGAATCTCACATATCATTCAATAAAACGAACACAAATGTCATAGATTAAAATTTAGTAGTGTCAATAAGAATCATAGATTAATACAAAGAATACAAAGAATTGAATTGAAATAAATGATTCAGTTGCTTTGATCCGAGCAGGATCTGAGTCAGCTATGAAGAAATTTATCAAATTGAAAGAACTAATAATGATGCTCTTGATAGATTGCTCCAAATTCTGTTCTCCATTCTTGATCATCATCTGCATTGTTATTGTTATGCTGCACATCAGAGTCCTCTCTGTACAGGGGTTTGAGTGCAGATTCTGGTAATTTGCTATCTGCAAGGTACTGCTTCATGGTAATCATCTCCATCTTGTGCTTTCTTTTCAGCTTCTCCATCTGTTTCTTTAGTTTCTCATTGTCATGTTGCAGTTTCGCAAAATTCTCCTGCATTAACAAATTATGAAGAATCAACAACCATTTCTTGGAAATCACAATTTATATTCTTAAATTACTTGTCCAAAATGGAAATCATCATATGAAACGATTCCAAAAGTCCTATGCTATGTTGTGTTCATATCCTTAAATTACTTATCCTATGCTATGTTGTGTTCATATTCTCCTGCATTATTAACAACATATGAAGAATGAAGAATCAACAACCATTTCTCATAAATCATAATTTATATATTCATATTCTTAAATTACTAGTCCAAAATGTAAATCATCATATGAATGATTCCACAAGTCCTATGCTATGTAGTGTTCATATTATTCTTACCTCGGCAATAGAGGCTGCATGCTCGGCTTCTCTGAGTCTAACAAGTAGTTCTCCAGCTGCATGAACAGCTTCTGCAGTGTCTCGAAGTTGAATCTTGAGGCTCATATTCTCCTTTTTCAAGAATTTAGCTTCCCTTTCTCGCTCCACCCTCAATGCAGAAAGTTCAGCTGCAAGAGACTTGGCGAAGCGAGCATGACCCTTCTTTCCAGCCTTTGCTGCAGCCTTCTTCACCTCCGCTATGCCTTCCATTATAGCATTGTGCTTTGCAACCAAATCATTATATTTCTCTTGTAGCTCAACATAATGTTCTAGCATTCTAGCATGTCCAAGAACTGATCTTTTTAGCACATCATCCAATTCTTCAGTACACTTCTTCTCTAACCTCAGTTCCAACTCCGCTCTCTCTGCTCGCTGCCGGTTCTTCTCTAGATCAACTCTTAGCTCATCAGTAAGACAAATCCATTCACTTTCCATTTCGGTCCATCTTTCTCTTTCCTTCTCCAGCTCTTCACCACCACTACCTTGAGAAAATATAACACTTTTTCGCAGTTGAATAGATCTCAATGAAGATCTCAGTTTGTCGGTGGACCTTTTAACTGCTATGTCACTACCTAATTGCAGCTTGCTTCTTAAGCTGTGGATTTCCCTTAGAAGTTCTTCTTTCTCATTAGCATCAAAAGAGCTGTCTCTTTGAGTTAATTCTTCCTGGACTTGAACTTCTTTGATTTCACATTTTTCCTCCAAAATTTCGGGTAAATTGATGTCTGGGGAAGTGCTCCTTGGAAGCTACAAACAAGATGAACAAATGTAAATAAAAAAGGTTCTTGAAATGGATTTATCCAACTTTATATTGTAAACTACAAGACTACTGGTATACCTCGTCTTCACCACCGAGCGAGTTATAGTCTTCTCCCTTTCCTGTCTCCTTGATGCTATCTTGACCATTCACAATGATAGAGTTCAATCCTTTTTCTCCTCTCAAGTTCTCAACCTGAAAATATTCCAATTATCAGTGATGTAAACTCAAAACGACATAAATAATTATTCGGTAAGGGTCAATTATCCAGATACCAATTGATTTAGTTCCTCAATCCTAGCTGCTTGCTCCTTGCAAACATTCTCTAGCTCCTTCTCCCTCATGGTGGCTTTTGCCGTTGCATTTTCCAGATCCTTGAAGAAAGGAAATAAAGATAAGTGAGCTCAAAAGACTACTACTAATTGAAGAACATTCTGAAAGTATTAAAGTCCAGACATACTTTTTGAACTTTGTCTGCTTCAACTTTGTCAATCTGTGCTTCCTTGGACTCTACATCGGATATTTTTCTACGGCAAGATTCACAAAGCAAATTTGTGGACCCTTCATCAATAGAAAACCTCTTACTCTTATCAATTTCTTGACAAGGGGTTAAACACTCAAAAGAGAATGAAGCTGAAGATTTGTTTAGTGCGGAATTTCGCTGGTGAGAGTCAATTATCTGTAGTCCCCTCTGAAGGCTTGCCGCCAAGGACTCCGTTGGGCCTGGTAAAACCTTGCTTGAACGTAGTGAGGATCGGATATGCTCATCCTCTTTAAATGATTGTCTTAACACATCACTACTGGATCTCAAATTCTCCTCTGCTACCTTGTTCCAACTACCAAGACAACTTGATGAAAACGCCACACTCTTCCTATGAGTATTCCTTATTTTTGGGGACTCAGACAACTGTGGTTCTGTGAGTATTGGAGATCGATTGCTTGAACTAACAGAAATGCTATCTCTGAATGAAGATCTAATTGACCTTGATGTGTTAGTTGAGCACATGTCATCTACCGAGGCATACAAGGTATCAACCGAAGCCACAACACTGTCCTCCTTACAAAGCTTACTCAATCCTTCTCCAGAACATACTTCATCTTTTTCATGTTCGTCGCCACTGATCATATCAGTATCATAATTTTCCTCACCAGAATAATACTGGACACAATCTTCACTGACAGATATATCTTTAGGATTCGCTTCACATGAACTATAAAATTCATCAATCTGGCAGCGTAATTGCCTTACATCCTCCTCATCCACGGTTACCTCCTCCTTGGGTTCATTATCAATGTGAGATAGGAGAAGAGAACGGTTTAAACTGATTCTCAACTGGTTAAGGCTTTCCCTCACATTATGTCCTTGGAAATATCCATTTTTACTCCCTACTGAGCTATCAATGTCAATCTTTGCTCTAATGAGTTCTTCCTGCACCAAGAGAAAACACATAATTCTCAGATATACAGTTTAATTCTCCAAGAACTATATCTAGTAACAAGTCTTGGACATGAATTATACCTTCAACTGCCGGATTTGATCACTCAAGTCATTAACATCATCCTCCTTTATTTCATTGATAACTGGCTGATTTATTATGGACCTTACTCGCTGTCCAAATCTGAGTGTTCGCAGTGTCTCAGCATAATTCCTACAAGTATCATGAGAGAAATATGATTGCCGTCGTTTACATTTGTTAGGTCGTCAGATAAATAAAACGCTCTTCAGTCCAGGTACATACTTGTTATCAGGAGAGATTGAACAGATAACTGAGAGTTTGGCATTTCCACCAAGAGACTCTTGTAGTAAGCGCGTTAAACAGGAATTCCTGCTTGGAATTTCTTTGGCTTTTCCGGAGCATGTTCCTTTAGTTAGAGCATCTACTACATGCCTACACCAGTGAAATATTGAACATTGTTTCTTTAATAAGCTAACAGAAATATAATTCAGACAAAATCTAGTGATAGGATGATAGTAGCATGGCATAGCATCTTACCCAAGCTGAGATAAGGACTTTTTTACATTTTTGCTTTCCGTTAAACATTTTTTGCCTGCATCATTGAGTTTATTCCTGTCCAATCCAGCAAGATCAATAAGGCTAATTCTACTAGTTTTTGAACTACTGAAACCATTCGATGATACTCCCTGCAAAGCAAGTTGATGAAACTTGTTGAAATTATGAGCAGATGAATAATATGAAATTGACATTGATTTGATGTGATACACAAGAATACTCTATTCCGAAACTTAAATAGGACAATATTGTGGAGGTTTCTTCTAAATTCTAATAGATCATCTATCACAATTTATGATAATATATGATGAAACTAAGACATTATGATTTCACATATAATGTTACAAAAATCATATGCAAAAATTATCTAACAAATAAATAAATAAGAGGAGTGGCTGGGGGCCAGCAACTTTTGTGATTTGTAGCCATCAAATAGGCATCAATAATGATTTTAATGGTGTGAGATTAGTGTGAGATTTCATCCAATGGCTCACTTTTTCTTGCTGGTTACATGCTAGCCAGAATTTGGAAAAGTTGCTGTCCCCCTAGACTTTTCCAATAAATAATATGCAATGTCTCTCATGTTAAGTTGAATTTTGATGGCAATACCTTGCACCAAGACTCAATGACAAAAGTGAAAATTATGTGTGATCTAGAGCTCTTAGAATTTAAGCTTGTCGCTCCAACTTTTCTGCTTGAGAGGCCCTGCAACAAACGAAGATCAAATCAGCTCAGATGATAAAAGTATAAATCTCAACAATATTTGCTTCAAAGCTTTTTAGTCCCTACCTTAATCAAAAGTTGTGTCACTTCATCATAGCTAGTGACATATTCCTCCGTCAGATTCTCTATATACAATGGATTCTTGGAATCATCCTTCATCTGCAATAATTTGAACCAAGCCACAATAAGAATAGAGAGTTAAGTAAAAAAGCGAGTAAAGTAATTTTTTTTTATGAAAATTGTACCAAAAAGGATGGTATATGCTTACCACAAGGTTTTGCTGGGCTGGATCAAGTAAATCCCCAATTTGTTCATTATATATCTATTAAAAAAAAATCAAAGTAAGCCAAAAAAAATAGAACAAGCCACACTATCATACCATCAAGCAACGACAGCCATTGACACACTAGGAAGTTTTATAAAGAACTACCTCGAGAAAACAACATCGACATTGATAGTTGAATTGTTTCCCCTCCGACATATGCTGCTCCTAATATGGTAATTCAAGCATACAACAGTCAAAACTACAAAAACATAAAATTAAAGTTCTAGCATTATCTTTTCGAGGAGTAGTATATACCTTTTCAAGCTCAGAAAACAGCATTTGGAAGATCCGAGGAACAATTCCCTTGTGACTTTGGGCTGAAGGCTCCTCAAACATGGCACTAGGAGGACCCCACATTGTATACGTCTTTCCACTTCCAGACTGGTAAAAAAAGTTAAAAAACCAGAAAACATGAACAAAACTCAATACTCCGTCAAAGGTAAACTACATTGTCCACTATAAAAGGTTAAAACATAATTCATCAAACATCAATTAATACCTGGCCATAAGACAAAATGGAAGTGTTGTAACCAGCTAAGGCATTTCTAACCAATGGAACACCCACTGACTGAAAAATATCTTCCTGTATACACAGCAGCTTATAGATTAATCACACTTATCCTCTATAATGAGCATGAAGCAACATTTTCTTTCATTTATTTAAGCAGCGTGCAAGTACCCTTAATTTAATTATTATTAGTGATAATTTATTGAAAGATTAAGAGTATAATCACAATATAGAACAGCTAAAAGGTGAAGTGCTTTACCTGGTTGGAGTTTGGATCAAAAACTGAATCGTATATAAACTTCCTATCTCCAACACACAAAGTATCAGAAGAAAGCTTCTTAATCGTCTTATCTCCAAGCCTTCCAATATCATTGGTAGGTCTGATTCGCACTACAACCTGCTCCAAAAACAACACTATAACTAAAATGGGGCAAAAATAGAAAGAGGAAATTTTTCTACATATTCATCTACTGAATTACATACTACAGATTCAATTTTAAGAAATCAAACTAAAAATTTTATTTAAAAACTAATTGAACTTGCCTTCACTGATGGGTCAGGTTCAAGTGAGCTCTTAGATTCTGTGGCATCTTTGTGTTGAGAAATTGGGGATTTTGAATGCGCATGTTTGGTGATGGAGGGAAATGAGTGGTTGTGATCGTTGATTTGGATGTTGGGATCAGTAGGGGGAGTGTTTTCGGCATCTGAACTGGGAAATTTAGGGTTTCTAAGGGTTTTGTTGAGTTTGGAAGAGAATGATGTGGGAAGAAGGTTTTTGAAGGAAGAAGAGGAAATGGTGCCGAAGTAAGGAGCCTCGGCGGTTCCAGCGTTTCTGGTTTGCTTCATGATGATGGGTTTTGGCTGAGGAAGCAAAAGGATTGAGAATCAAACAATGGTGTTGCGAGAGAGAGAGAGAGAGAGAGAGAGAGTTCTGCATTCAAATGTTGAAGGAAGTGTGTTTTTGAGTTCAGTTCATTCAGATGACCGTTGGAAAAAGAACAAGCTAAGGAAATTACTGAACTATCCTATACTA
>NC_029791.2:2010550-2017024 GCF_000816755.2 Arachis ipaensis | reverse complement strand
ATAACCACATAGTTGTTAAATAAAAATTAAACGATAAAATGATTTTTAACTATTCACTTTTTGAGACCTGTCAATATTTTTCACAAAAAATAACGTTGTTCTTTTATTTTAAAAAATTACCAATATTTCTTGACACTTTTTAATTTAGATATGGAAGAGAGAATGATGTAAGACATATTTATGGAGTATATAATTGTATAAGTGTTTTACACAGCTGTAGTGTTAGAAGTTAAAATTGAACCGTCTGATTTGTAAGAGATATAAAAATCAGACCATTCGATTTTTTAGGACCCAATTTGTGTATATTCCACCATTTTAAAAAATACCCAAAATTACAATGTTAAGATATATCGCATATTTCATTTTCATATCTAACCTGACAAGTGAATTTTTTTTTTGTTAAAAAACAAAAAAATTTTCGTAAAAGTCAATAAGAGCTGTTTGGCTATTTTTTTTTTTTTTAACCAAAGATAGGAGACTCGAACTCGCGACCTCTTAATTGAGTATGGGGAGTCTATGTCATTTGAGCTATAACTCATTGGCTAAAATTTGGAAAGATAGGAAACTCGAATCCACAACCTCTTAATTAAATATGGGAAGTCTATGTCATTTGAGCTATTACTCATTGCGCTGTTTGGCTACTTACTCCATAAAATTCTAGCACATATATATACTAGCTACGTTTTTAATTTTGAGTGAAGCTCTTTTAAAATTAAGTTTTAATTTAGTAAGTAGCCTATTACATAAATAAAAACATTTGGATATACTATTTCTTCATACATTTTATATTTTATATTTTATTGCTATTTAAAAGCTATACATGATTGAACGATAATATATAAAAATTTCTGAAATTTCATCACTACCATTATCACTATCATATATAGTTCCTTTACTCAGTAAATTCAAATAAGTAGCCGTTGACACTTTTGAGACAACCATAGCCATCAATTCTCTTGGATCACTAAGTTGACCCCACATATGCAATGTTTTTATTATAAGTGATGATGATTAATTGATTATACTAATTAATATCAGGGAGATGTTTTTTGGTGAATGTTAAGGTATCTAAAAATTTGGTGTTTAAGTGTCAAAAAGATAAAATAGTTAATATTTATTTTAAGAGTTTAAAAATTAATAAATTTTAAATATTTAGACATCAAGGAATAAGAACTATAAAATTGGTTATGTTCTTTTAATTTTAGATAATTTTTTAATGTTTTTTTTGGGCCCATATGGTCATATTATTATCATAAGATCGGATTGAGTGATAAATTTTGAGCTTATAAAAAGAATATGAAATTGGAATTAGTTCAAAAATTTTACTCTTAATTATGGTTGTCTTTCAAAAAGAAAAACATGAATAGATAAAATAGTTAATATGTATTTTCATAGACCCATCAAACTATAGAAAGATAATACAAATAAAATTAAAAATAAAGAAATATACACTAAAAATTAAATAAATTAAATTATATATATATATATATATATATATATATATATATATATATATATAAAAATATATACAAGGGCATCAATGCATATGGTTTACACTAATAAAAGTATAAAATTCTACAATTAATATACATATATGCTATATAAATATAAACGATGCTAACTGATCTAAAATGATTCTAGTGATTCTCAAACATCCCCCCGCAAACTCAAGTGGGAGCTAAGGATATCATCTTGAGTTTGGATAACATAGTCCGAAAACGAGTCAGGTGGTGAGCTTTCGTGAAGATATCAACAGTCTGATCCAGTGTTCTAACAGCAATGAGACGAACAGCATCAATACGAATACGTTTTCGAACAAAGTGACAATCAATCTCAATGTGTTTGGTGCATTCATAAAAAACATCATTATGGGCAATTTGAATAGCACTGCGGTTGTCACAAAAACATCAATAGGTGACGATTGAGGAGCACCCAAATCTTCAAGAAGCCAACAAATCGAGATAACCTCAGCAGTGGTGTCAGCGAGGGCACGGTACTCAACTTCTGTGCTTGATCGAGCAGTGAACGTTTGCTTCTTAGCACACCAAGAAATGAGAGCGTCGCCAAGAAACAGACAGTAACCAGTAGTAGAACGACGATCAGTGGGATCACCAGCCCAATCAGCATCAGAGTATGCCTGAAGGGACAAAGAGGACTGGACAGAAAAATAAAGACCATGAAATAGAGTACCTTTGATGTAGCGAAGAATGCAAAGAACTGCCGCATAGTGAGTAGTACGAGGAGCTGACAAGAACTGGCTAAGTACATGAACTGAATAGGCGATGTCTGGGCGGGTGACAGTTAAGTAGACGAGTCCTCCAACTAGCTGTCGATAGAGAGTAGGATTATCCAAAATAGTGACATCTATAGGAGTAAATCGAACATTAGGCTCAAGAGGAGTAGACTCAGTGCGACTATCTGTAATTCTGGCTCGAGTAAGAAGATCTGAAACATGTTTAGCTTGAGAGAGATAGATGCCATCATCGGTGGATATGACTTCTAGACCAAGAAAATAGCTGAGAGAACCAAGATCTTTCATCTCAAAAGTACGTTGAAGGGACGCCTTGAGATCAGAGATACCATCAGCATCATCTCCAGTAATGATCATGTCATCAACATACAGAAGTAGAAGAACAACTCCATGTTCACTTTTACGAATAAAGAGAGCATGCTCATGAGGACTGCAAGTGAAACCAAGACTGCATATGATAGTGCTGAACTTGTTAAACCATTCACGAGGAGCTTGCTTAATCACATAAAGTGCCTTGCGAAGGAGACAAACTTTGCCAAAAGGACAAGGATAACCCGGAGGGGGTTTCATATAGACCTTCTGTTTCAAATCTCCATTAAGAAATGCATTCTTCACATCCATCTGACTGAGAGACCATTTTTTGACCGCAGCAATGGCAAGAAGAGCTCGAACAGATGTGAGACGAACAACAGGAGCAAAAGTCTCTTGCGTATAACCCTGAGCAACCAATCGTGCCTTATAACGGTCAATAGAACCATCAGAGCGAGTCTTGATCTTGTATGCCTATCTGCTTTCTACAACTTCCTGATTAGAAGGAGAATCAACTAAGTCCCAAGTGTGTACTTTTTCAAGTGCCTGTATTTCTTCCTGCATTGCTTGTTGCCAATTTGGATTTGTGGAGGTTTCTCTAAATGACTTAGGTTCATGTTGATGAAAAATAGTAGAAAAGCCATGATAATAAAAAAGATGAGGAGGTGGATTTCTCACCCTGGAACAGCGAATGGAAGGAGGAGGCATGACAGTAGGAGTAGGAGCGTCGTCCGGTCCGGAATTATCGGGAGATTGAGAAGGCGAAAAAATAGGAGGCTGTGGAGGGTGACCTGTAGAATCATCATTAGGAAAAAGATCAACATTGGGGTTAGTGAAAAAAGGTGACTGAGTAGGAGAAATAGACTTAAAGGAGGAGAACCGAGAAAACATGTGATGCTCACAGAAGACAACATAACGAGATATACGAATACGTTTAGAGAGAGAATCCCAACAACGATAACCCTTGTGTTCAGTGCCATAACCAAGGAAACAACACATACGAGCCCGAAGTTCAAGTTTACTATATTCATGAGGTTGAAGAAGAACAAAACAGATACAACCGAAAACTCGAAGAGAACTATAATCTGGGGAGGTACGATAAAGACGCTCAAAGGGAGTAACATTACCAAGAATAGAAGAAGGGAGTTTATTCATAACATGAACAGCAGTAAGAACAGCTTCACCCCAAGTACGCTTAGGACACGAAGAAGAAAGAAGCATTGCACGAACAGAGTCAAGAATGTGACGGTATTTGCATTCAACTCAGCCATTTTGTTGAGACGTACTAGGGCAAGAAAATTCAGATAAGGTACCCTGTTCTGCAAGAAAGGTTAAGAGTTTGGAATCATGGTATTCCATAGCATTATCACAGTGAAAAACCTTAATAACCTTGGAAAACGGAGTTTTAATCATAGTGGCAAAGTTCATATAAATCTGAGGTAATTCATGGCGATTGGTCATCAAATAAACCCGAGTAAAGCGTGAATAATCATCAATGAAAACAACAAAGTATCGAGCTCATCTCATAGAAGCGGTGGGAGTGGAACCCCAAACATCAGAGTGAATGAGATCAAAAGGAGAATAATCAAGAGATGAATTATTGCGAGGGTGACGGCGGTGACGAACCAAAGCGTAAGGAAGGAGCCGAAAATGGAGAACAAAGTATTGCCGGTGAAACAAGATAAAGGAGCTAGAAACCAATTGTTTCTGAAAAAAAAAAAAAAAACCTAAACTCTTGATACCATGTTAGAAACAAGAGAAAAATTTGAGAAACGTGTTTTGTGTATTATTCAGGTTGATCTAGAAACAAGAACTAGAGAAATGATTTATATATTATTGAGTGTGTTGAAAAATACAATGTACAAGAAGTATATATAGGTATAAGAAGAATCAAAGTAATAAAAATATAGAATTCTACAATTAATATATAGATATACTATATAAATATAAATGATACTAACTGATCTAAAATAATTCTAATGATTCTTTAACACTACTCATACAAAACAAAATTCCAAATTCCAAATTATAATAACAATGCAACTAGCTTTTCATAATCTTATCTCTAATTGCTCTCAAAATCACATATTCCCACATCACCAATATATTGAGCAAGCATATTTCTTGTCTTTGTCACAACTCATAATATTCTAAAAAGTCTACCATGGTACCCACATGTCTTTCTCAATTCTCAATTATTCAACTCAAGAAGCTTAAAATCTATTTAATTATATTACTCTTTTATAGTCTTTATTGGTCTAGTTTTCATTGTGGTGGTGTCTAATCTAATAATCTCTTAAGACCTTCATACGCAAATTACGGCATTTATATATCAAGTGTGTCAAAAGATCAATACGGTCTATAATAAGAACAAAAGTATAAAAATGACCTATTGAATTGTATTCGAATACATGCACTATATGCTCAAGAACGTCTCATCATCCATATCCTTAATATATGAGGAGTTATCTATTTTGTTTTATGCATAATGTTTTAATTTTTTTTATTTATTTTTTTAAGTTATTTTTTTTATTACAATTATTTGTGAATATTTAAAAATTTTTTTCTATTTTTGTTGTCTTGACTTTTGGACATTGTATTTAATTTTTTATTGAATAAAATATTACTATTATTTTTGAAAAAAAAATCGTTAAATTATAATTATTTATGAGACAAAGATTATTTGTTATAAAATTTCATAAAAGAAATCATACTTAAGAGCGTAAATACTGTAAACTAACATTTTTTTAATTATATATTTGGGTAAAGTATATTTTTTGTCCCTGAAGTTTGATAAAAATTTTAAAATACTTTTTAGTTTTATTTTGTTTTAATTTTGTCCCAAAAATTTTTGATTTGCATCAAATATACTCCTGACGGCTAATTTTTCAAAAAATTTAAGACCAATTCAACAACAATTTTATAAGAACAACTCTCAACACAAACAAATCAAGCATAATTTTCTTGCATTATTGTTAGATTCATCTTAAATTTTTTAAAAATTTAGCCGTCGTAGGTATATTTGATGCAAATCGAAATCTTTTGGGACAAAATTAAAATAAAATAAAATTTAGGAGTATTTTTAAAATTTTTACCAAATTTTAAAGACAAAAAATATATTTTATTTTCTATATTTTAAGCATATATATTCTGTTGATTTTAAAATCTATATAAAAGTTGTATTGATTAATATTATAGCAAGTCTTTTCAAGTCATATGTCATAGGTCACATGCGAGAAAAGGAAATTAAGCTAATGAATTAGAAGTCTACACGCTAATTAATTGGAAGAGGAGTGTTAAGGGTCAGTAACTTTTGTGATTTGTAGCTATTAAGTAATTATTAATAATATTTTTAATGGTGTGAGATTTTATCTAATGGTATGAGATTACTTATTTTTATTTTGTTGATTATATGCTGACCAAAATTTAATAAAATTGTTGTCCTTCTAGACTTTTCCTAATTAGAATTAAGTTGTGCATATTGTTCATTAATTGGATGTGTAATTTAAGTAATTTGATACATTTCAAAGGTACAATTAAGTGATGTTGAATAGTAGTAAAGTTGACACCCTTTGTCTATCTCATATATATAGTTTTTTTTTTCCCTCATCATTCTTTTTTGTTCTTTTGATATATATGATAGTATCGAATCATTTTTGGCTGATGAATGAAGAATAAAAATGAAGACGCCACAATAATCTTTTATTTTATAACTTTGTTGCAAATAGTTGCACAATGCTTTCGAGAAGCATATGGCATGGGACCCTATAACGAAGAAAAATTGGGGCAAAATTCTAGAACCAATAAAGTGCAAAAGTTGTAGTGATATGTGCGAGAACGGAAATATTTGATTAGAAAAGAACATTAGTAAAAAAATATTAAAATTTATTGTTATTAATTTTATTTAATACATC
>NC_029791.2:2008944-2010508 GCF_000816755.2 Arachis ipaensis | reverse complement strand
ATTAGTAAAATAATTTCTTACATGTAAAAAATTTTGTAATATTATCCAACTGAATTCATACATTTAATTATTTTTTTAAGTAATTAATTTAAAAATAATTATTTTTTGTGAATATATGAAATCATGGGAATATTATTTTTAATATAGAAGTGGTGATGGTGTTTTATTTGAATATTGGCATTTGAAACGTATTAAAGTATTGTGGAAACATTCAACACGTTTCCCTACGTGTTTCAACACGCCTCCACGTGTTAGTTGGGATGTTGCCACGTGTCTAACATACCTCTTCATGTGTTGACTTTTTACTTCCAAAATTCACTCATCTATAATTACATCAAATAATCTCATTTATAACAAAAATACTAATATTTTTTATCATTGGTTATTTATATAACTCTTTATATTTACAATACATGAAAATTAAATTACAATATTTTAGATATTTGTTCGGTAGGTCGGGTACCGGACGGACCGGGTGAATATCCCGATCCAAAAAGGGGAAGTCATATGGTCGTACGTCTCCGGATTGGAGTAGGCGAGATCCTGAGCTCTTCAGATGTGAAAAGGAGGGGTGTCACTTGCAAAAATACTCTGACGTTCTAGTCAGTCAAGTGTGCAAGCGAAAAAGAGGTGGTTGGTATATGACGGCCGGCCCGTAGAGCCGTAACAATATTGAAAAGGAATAACTATAAATATCTAGCTAATTTCTTAAAAATGTTGGATATTCAAGATATTTGGTAAAGGGATAACATTAAGGATATATAGGAGAGTTACATGTGATAACATCCTTAAGTATTGCATAATTATCCAATTTCAACAGTTTGTGTTGTGCTACAAAGATAATATTAAATAATTTCCAAAATTTTTGAAATACAAATAAAACAAAAAAAATAAATATTTTATTGTGATTTATCTAAAATAACAACAATAATATTTCAAGTTGAAATAAAAAGAAAATAGAAAAGGACAGAGATTGCACTCAGCATTCACCAAAAGTCTCAAGTGGGGACAAGTGTGAGCAGTGAATATAACTATAAAATGCAAAATGTCAAGAAAAGTGTACAAAAAGAACACAGAAAAAAAGTCATATGAAATGGCAATTGCTAATGGATCATATGGCCCACATAAACCTACTCTCATTGGTTTGTGTTGCCCTTCCATCCATCAAATATCATATTAACAAAAAATTATAAATATCACACTTTTCTAATTTATGATCCTTTAAATTTTAATCCTTTATTATTATATGTATTAGTAAGTTATTAATTCTCACTCGTTCGTTTAAACAAGTGTCGAGGGTTCGAATCCTATCTCTTATATGCAGCAATTCATTGATCAGTGACAAACTCTTAAATAGAGTTCCAATTTGCGACGGATTAGTCCTTATTTTGTCGGATTTGGATCCTCTAAATTTTGAATTTCATTTTAGAGAGTAAAGTTTGATCTTTCACCATTTATTTCATAGGTGAGACTAAGAGAAAATATGAGAGAACAACCATTAATTCTTATCTTATCGAACTAAAAAATACCATGAACAAACTAGTATATATATATATGATAATTT
>NC_029791.2:2000378-2008919 GCF_000816755.2 Arachis ipaensis | reverse complement strand
ACATAGATACATATTTAATATTACAAAAATTCAAATGCAATTAATTTAAAATAATTTAAATGACATAATTTTCACATACTCAATTAAGAGATTGCGGATTCGAATCTCTTATATTTGGTAAAAAAAAAATTAATATAAAATTAATTATTAAAAATTATTAAATAATAATTTAATCAAATCTATAAAATTATTTAAAGATTTTTTCCAATTCACTTTCTCTATATAAAATTAACGGTGCACTTCAGTTTTTGAAAAATTTTTAAGTGTACCGTCATACTGGTATATCAGTGATTTTTAACCGTTAGATATAATTAAAAACAACGGTTAAAAATCACTGATATACCGGTATCACGATACACTTGAAAATCTTCCTAAGTTTTTACCGCTCAATATGTGTAAAAGCGTATAAATATACTGTACGGATGAAATTGAAGACATTAATTGAACACACTTTGAGTCACAAGCTCCAGACAACTCCACTCAAAGATTTTGAGATTTTTGAGTCAGTGTTTCTCAGCAGCCATAGATTTTATCCATCTTCTTCTTCTTCTTCTTCTTTCTCTTTCCTTTCCCTTGATACAACACAACCAAACCAAACCACTCTCACAAGAAGCTTTCTTTTTTTTTGTTACTTCTTCTAACCACTCTAACTCCAACTACACCAACACCAACTCCTCGGATTCACGAACTGGGTTGTAGCTTTCTAACTCAAACACTTTGACTTTTCAAGCTAAGTTTCTAAAGCAGGTAACACCACAACTACAAAATCAGTTTTTTATTTTTCCTTTTTTATCAAAATCAGTTTTTTATTTTTGTTCTTTGTTTTTTTCTGGAGTAGTACTTTCTTTTTCCTTCCTCCCAGGGTGTTGTGTTTTGAGGAATTTCAAGGAGAATAATTTATGTTCCTTATTATTGTGTTTGGATTCTATGGTGACACTAACCCTGGACACTGTGCCAATTTTATTTATTTATTTATTTTTTTGCTTACCCCGTTTCTCTTACCTTGGATTCTGGTGACACTGTTATCTGTGTAGAGCAACAGAATATTATGCATAAAAGTTTGTAGCTTTATTGGAATACTGTCAAATCTGGCACTACCCCATGATTGTTCCTTTTTCTTTTTTTTGAAATGTTTTGGTGGGTATGTATATTTGAGTGTTTCTTCAAATTCTCAATTTTGGGGTTCTGATACTTGTGAATTCATACTTGTTTTACTCCCAATTGAGTAGTGTCTTTCTGCTGATCTTAGCTGCAAAGGCTTAAAGGCTCCACTTGGGTTATGTGGAGGAATTTAAGTTGAAGTTTCTTAGTACTACTCTTTTCACATTTGGGGGGTTGAGTGTTGGTTTTGCCTTTCTTTCCTTCTTCCTTTCTTCATGTTTATGCAAATTAGTCACCTCATATTTGTGTTTAAATACATTTGCTTTAATATGTATTTTGTATTTCAATATGTATTCTATACGGGTGGCTGATTTGGTAGCTGATTTTTAGTGTATACGTAACATGATTGATAAATTTTAGGGTAGTGCCTAAAATTTAGTACTAATACCAATTTCTAGTCATAGTTAGTTACTTTGATTCTCTCTAAAGAAATACTAGTAGTTTTTGTGGTTTTTCTAGGCATGGAGTCCCCACAATCTGTTGTGTCACCATTGAAGAAATCTGTGTTGGTTGATAATGAGAAGCAAAAACATGATGTTTCCTTGTCCAAGGACATTGAAGTCAATGGAACAAAGGATGATTTCATGGGTGTTGTTGATGTTTACATCCATGAGGCCAGGGACATTCATAACATCTGCATATACCACAAGCAAGATGTTTATGCCAAAATTTGTTTGACAAGTGATCCTGATAACTCTGTCTCAACCAAGATCATCAATGGTGGAGGAAACAACCCTGTGTTCAATGAGAATCTAAGTCTAAGTGTTAGGACTGTTGATTCGGCTGTGAAATGTGAGATTTGGATGCTGAGCCGGGTCAGGAACTATCTAGAAGACCAGTTGCTTGGTTTTGCTTTGGTGCCTCTTTCTGAAGTTCTGGTGAATAAGGATTGCAAGCTTGAGAAAGAGTTCTCGCTTTCTTCCACCGATCTTTTCCATTCTCCGGCCGGCTTTGTTCAGCTTTCACTTGCCTACTCCGGTGCTTCCCCTGATGTTATGGCAATATCCTCAATGCCTTTGAAATTGGCTGCAAATGAGATTGACAAGGACTCAGAACCGTGCAGCGAGTCGTTGGTGGAAGATTTAGACAAGATTGAGTTCCCTGATCCGAAAATAGCCAAGGAAGATTGCTTGATGGTTTCGGAATACATAAGCATTCAATGTTCTGAGGATGCTGAAAACCATAGCAGTGTTGAATCAATGCAACCTCCACCTCCTCCTAAGGTTGATTCTCCACCAAGCAGTGTATCAACAAATGGAATCTCGTCTCCTTCGGTGGCTGCAAGCTCAGAATCCTCTGCTGCTAAGGAAGAGAAGAAAACTATGGATGTCAAAAATGGTGATAGTGATTCCTCGAGTAGGGAAGCATTCGCGAAACCTCTTGTGAGTTTGAAAATTGAGCCAGAGCCAGAGCCAAGCATGGTGCAGCAGGACATAGTAGACATGTATATGAAAAGTATGCAGCAATTCACCGAGTCGTTGGCGAAAATGAAGCTTCCTAATATGGACAGTGAGAAGGGAGTAGGTAGCTCAGGTAACTCCGGCAGCTCCGAGCAGAAGCTTCAGGCGTCAAGGAGTGGTAATTCGCGCGTGTTCTATGGTAGTAGAGCTTTCTTCTGAGGTTAGATAACTTGGAAATGGAGACTGATATAAGTAGTTAAGAACAGAAATAATGTACAATCCCAGTGTGGGAACCATAACCTTTGTACTTATCAGAAACAAGCTTGCTCCTATCTTATATAACTTGTGTTTCTTTTGTTGTGAATGTGAATAATTGTGCAATCAAATTTCATCTAACAATGTGTTCATGTTGTGTATAACATGAATCTAAATTTTCAAGACCTGTTCTATGTAACACCTTGCTTTATATAAGAGCTTTTTTCTGAGTCTTGGAGTGTCAACATTACACAAATCATGGACCTCTAGTCTTTAACTATTATATTAGGTTGATTTTTAAGTATATATAAATGGTATAACAAGCGATTTGAATTGATGTGAAATTTTTAGAAATGATATATAAGATACAAACTTTTAACCAATCTCGAGTAAAAAATTGAGTTCAATTTTAATGCACCGAGTGTAAAATGCTTTACACTAGGGGTGTTATCGGTTCGGTTCCTACAGACACACAACCATTCGATTTGCTGCTTTTACAACAATTGAATCGAACCAAACCGAACCAACAGCGGTTTGGTTCGGTCGGTTTTTTCGGTTTTTAATTCCTAATGAAAAGAATATGAATCACAATAATTAGAGGTTTAAAATAGTCAATAAACTAAAATAATAAGAGTAAAACATTGAAATAGTTAGGGATTGGAAATTTTTGTTGTTAGGTTAAAGGTTAAAATGGTTAAAACATTGAAATGTATGTATATTTTCGGTTTGGTTTGGTCCGGTTTGATTTCTATCGAGTCAACCGGAAACCGAACCGATCCGATCCGATCGATTTTGTCAGAAAAAAACAAAAAAAAAACCAATTTTTTCGGTTTTCAAATCAGTTGTTGTAATTTTCGGTTTGATTTTGCGGTAATTTTCGGTCCGATTCGGTAACTTACACCTCTACTTTACACAGTCATACAATTAACCCATTCGTTTGGACAACTATTCACACAGTTAAGGTAAAAAGTTGCTCATGTGACATTATATAATTGGATGCATGTGTAAAATTGTTTTACATTGACAGTGCATCAAAATTAAATTTTAAAAAATTATTCTATAGTGTAATATTTACTTAAAGTTACACTAGTATTATTTGATTCTAACTCATATTCTGTCCATCACCGGAATATTCCCTGTGGAACATTATGAATAAGGAAAGCATGCATGATTCATTCAATACATTTATTTCAATTTTCAAGTTACTTTGATTTTTCTATATATGGGGTTCGGTGCCATCAATATGTTAGTGTCTCTTTCACTATTATGGCATAGTTAGAAGAGGAAACCCATATTTTCAATACCTTGTGTGATAAATAATACAACCTCTTTTGAAAAAAACATGTTAGGTTTTCAATTCCTATTTTAGTATAACATCCTTCTAACTTTATTTAAACCTTAATTGAACAACTCAAAATTAGATAGAACTAATTGGTGCTTCCATCATCAAAACATGCATATATAAAGAAACAAAAAATATTCACTCATTTTTTTCACCTTTTGCCAAACACACCTAATAGGGTGATTACTTGCATTCCAAGTATCAAAAGATATAAGACACATATCCAACTCAAATTCTTGTCATGCTTTGCTTTCCAACTTCCAAGGATGTCTTACACATGCTAACAAAACCTCTAACATAATTGAGGCATGTGCATGCTACACATAATTGTTTTCATTAACATGCTCAATACTTCAATACACAATTATGCATAGAAGATTGATATTATGACTTAATAAATCAAGTATAAAGTTTTGTAACATTTAAGTCTAACAAAGAATAATAGAACTGTTCAAGCACATAATTATTTGATGGGGGATCCTAGATGGATACCCCTCTAAATGTTTCAAACTTGATCAATCAAGCTCAACCTCACTTACAATTTGATCAAATGTCCCACAAAGTAAAAAGATGGTGACAAGAACAAACAGATTGGCCAAGGCGTTACAGCGGCAAAACGAAGAAAATATAAAAATAATTAAGAAAAAAAATAAAGAAATTCATACACTATCATTAAACATGCTAATGATGAAGCAACCTTTCTGTGGATGCAACTATTACACTATTTGGAACCAATCTTCCCTGAGTATATATCCCGCAATCTGATTTTACACCTCAAAATCAAATTCCAAGAAAGGAACCGAAACCTTTTAACACAAAATCATCCCTTGTAAACTGATTTCTCTTAAAATGTATAATTCAAAATAAAAGAACACCGTTAGCTATATATGATTGATTAACTTCCCTTATCTGCTGATATTTCCCTTAAGTGACGACGGAGACGTATGAATTCACAAATACCTCATTACCAGTTTCCTTTGATCTACTGTTACCAATGACATATCCAAATTAACATATCTCCTAAGCAGCAATTCCTGAATCAAGTTGAGAAATTATAAAGAACATGAGTAACATAACAAGTATTAATTCAGATGCGGTCGAAAATATATAGTCTACACTGAAATGTACCCTATGAAATTCAAGGTACCTATGTGTATTGTTGTTGTATTAAAATTCATGACTAAATCATTGTCTATTGAGCATTTGTTCTTCTTCATAAGATTAGAAAAGAAATTAAGTAGCAAGGTTTTCACATTAATTCATTAAGCATGAAGGTATATATATAACAAATTCAGTTTGCAAATCTCAATGCATTATTCATTTAGAAAATAATCAAACACATTTAAACATAGAAAGACCGATCTACGTCTATATCTTTACTTTCAAGTCAATTTAACTTCACATGAAACATTCAAATACCTGAAAATGAAAGTAATCAAGAAAGCTAGGCACTACATGAGGCTAATATTATATTAGATTTCAATAACAATTTCCGGCAAAGCCATCACAATTCAAGAAAAAGAACGATGATTTCCGTATATACAAAGTCTGGTACCTAGAGTGTTCGGAATATGACTAAAGGAAAACATGAACAATGCTATCTTTATCTATCATAAACTAGAAGATGATTTCTTTTCAAAGCTTCAGAATAATTCATGTACCGAATTATAAATATTTAAAAGCACATAATTTGCAAGTAACCAACCAAAAATCTACAAAGTATGATCTCATTTTCTTTTGGAGATAAAAATGTAGCTAAAGATCTTACCTCTATTAGATTGTCTACTTGTTACATTGTAATTCCCAATAAAACCCTCAGAGCTCTTCACTGGATCATCCGAAACAATGCCGCCAAGACCATAACCAAATGCACCAGAACCATCTACCTCAGAAGCAGCGGACCGCCAAGTAGAGTCATTGTAAGCAGAACCACTGCGGTATAACTCCCCATAGGGTCCATCATAAACACTGTTTGGTGCAGCAAATGTAGAGGACTGGGTCGCATTTGTGCCGGTGTTCCTTCCATACCCTCCTCCTCCTCCTAATCCTATGCTACTATCTCCACCGGCATAAACATTGCTCCAAGTAGCATAGCCGGAAGCAGCCCCCCCACCCTGCGTTGGAACTGATGGACCCCAATTGGTACCACTATTTCCAATTGAAACACCGAAAGCCCCACTTCCTGATCCCAAGTAAGCACCAGGGCTGACGGGGTTATTAGTCGTAGTATTCAGGCCACCATTTCCCCAGACATTCCTAGAAGCTGAGTTCGTAAGAGTGTCGCTTCTTGCATTGCCCCCACTAAAGCCAATAGGAGTAGTGTACCTGCTTGAATTGCCACTATAGAAAGGACTAAATATTCGACCGTACCCTATATTTCCCCCATAATTGGAAGTTCCTCCATAGTTTGGACTCAATGCTGATTCCAAATTCACTCCCATTCCATAACCACTAGATCCAAATGGGGTAAAACTGCTTCTACCACTAGAAAGTGGACTAAATCTACCATCCATCCTTACGCCATAGCCTCCTATCGGATTAATATTAAAACCCTGAGCATAACTGTTTAGGTAGCTACTTGTCCTATTCAAACCATAGTTATATCCTATCAATGGGCTCCGATTGGGTCCAGGAGAAAGATCTTTCGGAACTGCCCTCTTGACCTCAACCAACTTCCCATTGAGTTCATGAAATGTTTTATAAAGAACTCTGTCCACAGCTTCTTCCGAATCATAAGTGATGAAGCCAAATCCTCTTGGCCTCTGAGTATTGTGATCATACATCACTACAACATCAGTAATTGTACCGAACTGATCAAAATACTTCTTGAAATCACTTTCCGTGATCGTTGATGGTAAACCTCCAACGAAGATTTTCTTCGTGCGACCAGGACTAGGAGATCCCTGCATGCTAGCAGACTGCCTATTTATAGCTTGCTGATCATCTCTGGGAACAGCCTTCTTTGCTTCAACCTGAAAATCAAGAACCGAAATTTGATCAAAATATTGAAGTCATCTTCAATTTCCTTGCTTAAAAGCTTAGAAAAGATCAACCTCGATACAATGCACATACTTTAATCTAAGTTGCTAAGCATCATCCCAATGTTGCCAGAAAACAAACATAATTTTTAACATCATCATAGGAGGAAATTACAAAAAATGAGGAACACAATGATCTCTAATATTAACACAATTTCAGCAAAGATATGAATTGGCACAATGCAATGTAGCATCTAACAACGAAACAAACTCTCACCGTGCGGCCATCGATTACATGTTTATCCATAATTACTCTTTCTGCAACAGCAAGATCAGCAAAGACAATAAAGCCGAATCCACGAGCACGACCCGTTGTCCGATCCCTCATGATCACAGCTTCTATCACCTCACCAAATTTCCCAAAATATTCCTTGAGGCGTTCCTCATCAGTGTCCCATGAAATCCCCCCAATGAAGAGCTTTCCAAGATCCGATTCCATCTGTTCTGTTAACAAAATCATTCCAAGTTATGCATTGCAATCAATTACCAAATCAAATTCAACACATTTCAACATAATTCAGTCCAAAATTCTCATTCCAAATCAAAAAAGCAAAAACATCAAAACAAAAATTTCATCTTTTTCAATACACATAAGATGAATTACACAGTAATGATCCATAATTCAACACCGGAACCAATCTAAATGCAAATTATATTGAATTATGGAGAATTTGAGCTCAATCTGAATAAAAATTCAATCTTTAGAAATCAGAAATGCAGGTAAGTATGAATCTGTGAAGAAGGGTCGCACCTTATCTCAAAATTCAGACAGAACCCAGTTGGTGCTTCGATCAGATACGAAGTTTGGGGGGTTTTGTCAAATTCGATCTAAGAGCATCGGATCTTTGAAGCACCCAATCAATAAGAAACGGGAACCAGAATATATCAATCAACCAAAAACAACAACCAAAAAGAAAAAATCAATTTTTTTTTTCTTCTAGTTGTTGGTTTCTGAGATCAGAGATAGAGATTCAAACAAGGATGAAGAGATCAAAGGAAAAAGGGGAAAAAGAAATAGAAGGAACCATAAATGGAAGGTGATGGATGAAAAAAAAAACCAAAAGAATAAAAAAATGAAAACTTTTAATTAGCAATTATTAATGATATTGAGAGAGAGAAAGAAAAATAAAATAAAATAAAATAAATGAGAGGTTATGTGAAAATTTGAATGGGAGAAGAAAGTGAGAATGACAATGAAAACAGAGGATGTGGTCTCATCCTCTTCTTCTCTGTTTCTTATTTTCTCTTTGTTTTTTTTTTTAAATTATTTATTGAAAAAAAGGAAATTTAAAGAAAATAAAAAAAATTATATATCAATTTAGAGAGAAAGAGAAAGAGGGACACC
>NC_029791.2:1993449-2000343 GCF_000816755.2 Arachis ipaensis | reverse complement strand
TGTCTTCTTTTTTTTTCTTTTCTTTTTTATTTTCATCTTTTAAAGTAAAATTTGACTTCCAGTATTTTGAATTTAATTTTTTTTCTTTTTCTTATTTGAAACCATATAAAAAATTATCCATCTTTTAAATATATTTTAAAGCATTATATTTTCCTAATTCGTTTAAAAACATCAAAATATGATATAAAGAATATATTAATATCATGTGTTTTTTTATTTTCGATGTCTTTAAATTTTTCATTACTTATTGTTTTGTTTTTTGAAGGTGGGATGGGCTTGTTGGGCTGGGTCTAAGCCTTTATCTCGGAGAAAACGTATTCAAACAATATTCCGAGCAAAAAAAAAAAAGAGAAAAAAAGAAAAAGAAACTCATAGTCTCATACTTTGATTATATATAATCCCTTTATAATAGTGTTAATCATATATTAATGATTACGCTAGAACAAAGGTTATATAATTAATATATTTTCTGAAATGGTTTCTCTACTTGAAACTTGTATGAATACTATTGAAGCTGCTTATCATGCATATTTTAATTTGTAAATCCTTTTCTAGGTAAAGAAATCAGATTAATTAATACAAAACCTTGCTCTAATAATAATATTTTTGAAGTCAAATTTATTTGAGTTGGTCAATTGGTTAACTTGGTTAACTTAGTCAATTGCTTAAACAAGTGTTAGATTCAAATTCTATATTGTATATGCATTAGTTTATTGATCAATGACAAACTTTTAAATAAAATTTAGATCCGTGTGACAGATTAATCATTAATATGTCAGATTGAAGATCCCAAAAATAAAATTGAAGTCATGAATGCTTTGCCAATTTGCCATCATCAATTCTCACTTCATTATTGATGGTGGACTAAGAAATCATAGCTAGATTAATTAAGGGGGCCATAATAATACTTGTAGTTCAAAAACACTCCAAATAATGTACCACATCCTTGAATTAACACCTTCTTTGATAATAATAATAATAATAATGGTAGGTCAATATATATATATATATATAGCTGAAGTGGTATTAGCAGCTAAGTCATGTATATGACAAGGCTAGATGGTACCATTTTCCCCACTATATTATTATGGTAATTAATTAAATTGGTTCCACTTCACATGTGTGGGTATATATACATATACTGATGAAAGCTATCCACTAAGCCTAAGCATAATTCGCCATATTTGAACCTATCATAATTACTTACTATATATATACACATATTATAATTCGGAAATCTTTAGTAACTAAAGAAAATCAGTCAAAAATAGTCATAACTTACTTTATTTAGCATTTATTAATTATCGCAACAATTAATTAATGCTAAATAAAATAAGTTCTGACTGTTTTTTTTTTTGTCTACCTAACATTACCCTTATTATTATTATTATTCATTTACATTATTGGTCCTGCTTTTATTTTGTTTTACTTCTTTGTTTAGAGATGGATGGGTATGCAATTAAAAATGTAGATATATAGTAACTATATATAAATTTGTCATTATTTGATGAGAATTGAGACTGATTCACATGTATAAAGGGGGAAAAAAACTGATTACAAGAAATAAAAAATTAAAAAAAAATATTATAAGAATGTGATATTTAAAAAATGTGTTGAGATGAGATACAAATAATGTGAAATATTATATGTAGCGTTCTAATTCTTTAAATTTCCCAAGAGAAAACGTTATAAATTAAAGAACACTACACTTTAGATGCAAGTGTTTCATTTACAAGAAAAATATGTTGGGTCAACCGTGAGAACTTCGGGGAGGAATCAAGCAAAAAAACATAAGATGAGAAGACACTACATTCAACTCAAAATCTTAAGGTGTCAAGTAAATGAGTCTCTCATCTTATAAATTCTTCACTCTTCTTTGCTTTTTTTGATGTGGGACTAACTTCATGCACTCCTCACACTTGCAACATTAACAAAATATGCCAATTAAATACTAGGCAGGTGTGTGTTAACAAAACTAGCTGTAATTCATTTTTTTCCATTGTGTTGTCTGTTAATAATAATAAAAATATTATATCAAATTTTTATAGTTTTAATTTTAATTAATGTAATAATAAAAAAAATAACAACTGTTGATGTAACAATGATAACTACTACAATAATAACAATAATAATTATATCTACTTCTAATAATTATTTAATTATTATTTTTTTATAAATGAAACGCTACTTGCATTTTTGACATATGAAAACTGCAGAAGGTGACATTTCTGTTTTTGTTTAACACAAATTTTAAAATATCACATTTTTAAAATCTATTTTAAAATATCACATTATTAAAACACATGCTTATGTTTACTATATTAGAGAATTTTTCTAAAGAATTGAGGCTACTATACATTAATGCTTTCCCTTCACCACTATATGCAATTACCAATATTTTGCTTCTTAAAAAATTATTTAAAAACATTAAATATTGTAATTTCAACAAGATTTTAGGTTATTTTTGTCTCCTATATTTTTTTTTTTAATTCAGAGTCAATTGCTTACTACTTTAATTTTCTGGCTGATTAAATCAAACATTTATTCCGAAGAGAAAAGCAATGTAACTAAGATTCTATACAATCAAACTATCATCAACAACTGTCTACATTTTCACTTGACCTAATTTTTTTTTAATTAAAAAAAAAACCAGCGGTCTACTACCTTTGCCGCTTTTTCTTTTTCATGAGAGAGAGGAGTGTATCTCACAATGATGTGAGAAGAGATGAATTTTACGTTGGTATGGTTTAAATAATTCAAACCCTTCGATTTGTTTCATTTTTTAAACCAACAATCAGAAATCGGGTGGTCCGATTTGTGATTTCGAAAATAAAAAAAATTTTAATGTTAAAATCGAACCGTCCAATTTTTATTTTAAAAAATAAAAAAATACAAAATACAAAAAGGACCCTCCAATTTGTAATATATTTTTTTCTTCAAATAAATCGGACCCTCCGATTTGTAGTTTATTTTTTTTCAAAGGTCCGATTTGAATAAAACACCATATAAAAAAAACACCAAATCTTCCAATAACAATATATTACACATATATTTAAACAATATAAAACAAAAAATTAGCCTACTGTTGAAATCACAAATTTTTATATATAAAATAATTAGACATACACTATATATATGCGTTGACTCTAATGTGCTGAGCTGCATTTTACATAGCAAAAATATATTTATTTATTATAACAAAGAAACATAAGATTATAGTACATGTACATCACCTAATCAAGATAAAACACTATATATATGTCTATATATATCTGCATGTAATATATATTATTACAAAGATATATATATACCTAAAATGTTGCACTATATATTCATGCTTATTATTATAAGATAAAGGTGGACGAACTATATACCTAGTTCATGCCAAATGAATTGGAGTTTAGTGGAGTCAAAAATTAAAAAGTAAACAAGTAATGTCATTATTTGTACATTTTTTTTAAAATAATTTTTTTAATGATTAAAAAAATTATTTTAAAAATGGTACAAATAATAACATAATTTAGTAATTGGATCCTGGTGAATCCCATGTATCAGGAATGATTTTGTGGAGTGAACAACAATCTTTGGATCCATTAGAGCAACATTTTGAAGAAGCAATTTGTTCTTGATGTTCTTGTTCATCCATAACCTCTTCAATCCTCTCTAAGATCTCTCCCATGGTTGGCCTATTTTCTTGGAACCTTGTAACACAAGTTAGGGCAACATTCAATATTGGAAAAGCCCATTGATGTTCATTTGGCCCAACTTTTTTATCAAACACTTCTCCGGTCCATTCTTCCCTTACCATAGATCGAACCCATCTCGCGAGATCGATTCGGGTTTTCTCTATGCTCTTGCCGGTTAATAACTCGAGCAAGATCACGCCAAAACTATACACATCAGATTTTTCAGAAATGCATTTTTCTGGCGCGGTATATCCCTGAGAGGAAAGGAGGAACCCGGACCTATTTGGATCCATGAATTTTGTTAGGCCATGCTCACTTATGAGTGGTTCATTGTTTTCATTGAGGAGTATGTTTGATGGCTTGAGGTTCCCATGAGGAATAATGGAATCATCTTCTTCTTCTTCTTCTTTGTTATTGTTATTCAACTTCTTCCTATATATGAAGGCCATACCCCTTGCAATTCCACATGCTATAGAGAGACGCAGTTTCCATGGGAAATGTTTTCTACCTGCTATGTAATCTGCTTGCAAAATAAAGAATTTTGTGACTAGAGAATATTAATATAGAAGGTAAAAAATGAAGTAATATAAATTATGAAGATTTTTTACTGAAATAAATGAACAGAAACCATTATATATGTTGTAAAGAATATAAATTGAAGAGATCATATTTGACTTTACAACAAACCAGTGATATTAAAAAATGTTATTTGTACATAAAAAATAGAATTGTTAAAGGGTTAAATTGAGTTATTTAGGTCTCTTTTGTTTAAGTAAGTCTGTGGATTAAATGATCTGTTTTATTTAAATTTATTTTATTCATGGGTCATAATTTTTTCAGCTCATATAATTTATGACAAGTTTAATGGATTGATTTATTTATCTTTTTATTTTAAATTTTAAAAAATATTTTAACAAAAAATATTATTTTTAGATCAAAAATTTAAATAAATAATGGATTTTTTTTTTCGTATATGGGTCAAGTTTTCAGGTTGAATAAAAAAATATTGACTAAAAATACTAATTTAAAAAAAAATATAAAAAAAACTGCCCATTTAATTCACGAGTTAATGTGGTTAATCGAAATGGATAAACGAATTAGTCCAATAAATTTAGGACCCGTTTGGAAAGCTTCAAAAGTAATTTTTTTGACCTTTTGACTTATAAAAAGTAGTAGTATTAATGTTTGGTGTAATTTTTAAAATCAAATTGCAGTTTTCTAAGAAGTTATTTAGGAGCTTATAGAAAAGTTAAAAAAAATTACTTCTCTCATAATATTACTATTTTTTATCACATTTTTATAAAATAAACACTTTTAAAACTAAAATTTCAAATACAAAATAACTTATTTATAAGCTACTTTTAATATAATAATTTATTGTTTAAACTATTTTTTTAAAAAAAATTTAATTAAACTGTTTACCCAAACTAAACTTTAATCTATTTTAAATATATTATATACAAATAATTAATTTAATAATTAATTTTTTGTATACACTTTACATATTTTGCATTATTTTTACTTGGTTATTATTATGCAATGCAACATTTGAAAGAAATAAAAAATAGAGAAAAAATTGTAATGTTATATTAACTAAAATATAGTTACCATTCAAGAGATTGAGGAGGCTTCCATTGGTTTGATATTTGTAGATGACAAGCTTCTCTTCACTAGTAGAACGGTAGCCAACAAGTGGAAGAATATTTGGATGCTTCAATTTGCTTATCTTCCTCAATGTTTCTCCAAACTCATCTTCACAAGAAACTTGAACATTCTTTAACCTCTTCACAGCATAGTGAACATCATTCTCCACATTATTAAGCTTCACCTTGTATAGGCTGCTACAAAAGCTCTCACTCCTTAGATCCGCCGCGGCGCGAAGCAAGTCCTCCATGGTGAACCTCTCTTCTTTTTCAACAAAGAACACAAGCCCTAGTGATGGTGAATGATCTTCTAAACCACCCTTCTTCACCATTTGATCACTTGTTATGGACTTTTGTGATGATGGAGAAACTTGATGACTTCTTATTAGTACTTTTATTATTCCCTCTCTACATAGCTTTGGTAATTTCTTGGCGGCAAAGATAAGTGATATTAAAAGAATTACAAGCCCTAAGATCAATGGTATTAACAATTTCATAGATATTATTGGAGATGATGATCCTTCTTTACCATTATTTGAGGTATCATTATATGGTGATGAATTTACAATACTACCCTTTGTCCCATCTTTGATATTTGGTGTCACATAATATGTAGAGAACTTATTATGCTTAATTGGGATGAAATTGTTGTTGGATATGTCCAATTTTTTGAGGAATTTCAACTTGGCTAAGGATCTAGTAGGTACATTCCCACTCAATTGATTTCTTGTAAGATTTAGGTACATCAACCTTGTACAATGCAAAATTGAGTGTGGGATTTTGCCTTTGATGTTGTTGTTGGCTAAGCTAAGAGCCCTTAATTTTTGAAGCTTGCATAGAGAATCAGCATCAATTGTGCCACTAAGGTTCAAATTCTCAAGCCTTATCTCAACAATATTGGTGGCATTTTTGTTGCATCTTATAATAATAACACCATTGTTATTATTATTATTATTAGTATTCAAGTTGACCAAGCATGGTGATGAACCAATAATAACATTGCTACTACTTATGTTAAGAACATTTTTGGGGTCAATAGCACTAAGGAAATTGAAGAAAGGATCATATTCTAATGATGATTTATTAGACTCACCAAAGAAGGGAAGAAGAAGAAGAAGAACACCAAAGAAAAACAGGATCCTTGAAATGGGAAACATAGTAAAATTCATTGTTTTTGTGATCTACCTTGAATGGATCATGGATGCATATTTGAGCACTTAGATAATGACTTGTCTCTTCTTAGTTTCTCCCGTAACATGCTTAATAATGCTTGTTATTATCGTTATACTTCGATAATCTCCATGCATAATAATATAATTGAATTCTATATGAAAAACATATTTTAATAATAATGGTACATTCGATCGAATTACGTGTATACTAAAGATAAATCACTAATAAATTATTGCATATAAAAATTTGGTAGAAACTCAGGTGCAATCGATTGTACGTGAAGTTGATAGTTAAGAGTCGTTAGATGGTATGACTGATTTGACTAAATTTTTATCTAACGGCTCTCAACTATCAACTTCACGTGAAATCAACTGCACCTGAGTTTTCCACCT
>NC_029791.2:1988139-1993351 GCF_000816755.2 Arachis ipaensis | reverse complement strand
TGGTGATAGGTTACCATAATGATGTTAATAAAAAAACTTAAAAGGCTTCTATTATATATTATTATTTATTAATGATAGGAAAACTTATATAATCGAAGCATATATAGTTATTCAAACCGTAGTGATTCACAAAAATTAATTAATATTTAAATTACGTGGATCTATCATCTATATGAATATGGTAAGATTGATGTAGCAGTGTTCAAATCTAACGTAGAGAAGATGTTACCTTCACGCAATTTAACTATATAAACTACAGAAAAGGTAAAACATCCATCAAAAACTATAATATAATAATGAACATATTCCTCTCACAGCCACATATAAAAAAGAGTTTTTATTTAATTTATATATTTGTTTATTATTGACATTTCGCTTAGGATTTTACTAGCGTTGATAATATAAAACAAATTAAAATATCTTTAATTTTGATGTATGTAATATTATAAAAATTTTAAATACTATAATTATTTTTATATTTTTTATAAATAGGAAAACCATTATATTTAATAAATATGTTAAGACATTATACAATAAAGTAAATGCATCATCTTATAGAGGGGTGTACACGTTATGGCAATAAATATACATCGAGTTCATCAACGTGTGCCGGCCATAGTTTCTAAATGGATTTTTCCCTTATAAAAAATTAGAAAATAAATAAATAAATAAAAGAAAGCTAAGTATATATCGTTGTTTATATATATATATACTACGTCTACATACATGACTGGTCATACACATCCTGTGCCTCGGTAGTGAAGGGGAGAAAATGTTTTGTTGGATATTAATATCTTTATGTTGGTCGAAAAATATTTTCGACAAAGGTAGACGATTTGAAGTGATAAAGCGGTCGAAAGTATAAGCAGTTTTTTAAAAGACACACGCACAAGTGTTAGATGAAGGTTTTTGATACGAGTTCGATTTTAAGATTTTTTAATAAATCGAGTGAGTCAGATCGAATGAGGTATTCGAGTCAGGCAATCGAAATAAGTTATTCGAATAAATGTAGTAGTGAAGAAGTTAAAGACTTTCGTCACGCGAGAAAATCAAGAGAAATGTACAATCAAAAGGCAGGAATAGTTACCAAGGAGAAAGCATTTAAAGTTGTAAATTTGTAATTAATTGTAATTACTTGTCAGTTACCAAAAGTAGATTATAAATACTAGGAAGTTTTAGGGAATTAGGGTTGAAACTTTAACTCATAAAAAACACTTAAGCACACTCATATCCCAGAGAATTCCTAAGTCTGCGATCGAGTTATTTTTCTGTAGGATTCCTTCCGTATTTTTATTCTTTCAATTTACTTTTCTCCAATAAATTTATCTTTCAAGTACTTTTAATCTCCTTTGTTTAATTTATATTTCTGCATTTTAAATTTTCATGTCAAAGCCCTTTGATTCAGTCAAAGACACCTTACCGCTTCTTTTCAAATTCAATGTAAATCTTTCTGTTTCAGCACATTTCTTTTTCGAAAGCTTTAGTTTTTCATTTCATTTCTTTTCTTGATTAACAAATTTTAATTTATTTTTACTCCTAATTTCTGTCTAATCGAAGACACTTTGATGCATTTCTAGAGAACTGATACCTGCAAAAAGGAATATGTTCCGCTCTCAAACCATTAGATGTCGAACCATCATTGATTTGCAAAAAATCGACAAAACACATTAATATTATCATATTTTGTATTGATATTTTTTTTAAATACTTCTTTATATAATAGTGTTTGATGGTTATCAGTGGCTAAGAGAAGGGGGGTTGAATCTTAGCCCCCTTTTTGCTTGATAATACTTGCTGACCTTTGAAATCACTTCTAGAAACTTTTTGTCTTTTTATCTCGTGACTAGCCACGAGACTTTTTCTTTTGTCTCGTCCCTAGCCACGAGACTTTTCTTTTTTGTCTCGTCAGTCAGCACGAGATATTTTCAGTTTTATCTCCTGGGCAGCAGAAACAGAAATGGAGTAGAAGAAAGAGAAAATTATACCAAGATATATCATGGTTCAGCTGCTAAGTGCAAGGCAGCCTACATCCAGTCTCCATTACAATAATGATGGAATTTCACTATAATCTTCTTGATTACAGACTATAAAGTGCTAACCCAACTTACAAGGGGATTCCCACAGAATCATGAAACACAACATAGATGAACAAATGAACTCTAAGGACATCTATGGCTTTTTCTTTTAATTTTGCACTCTCTGCCTTTTTCTGCTCTATGGCTTTTTCATACAAATCTCACTATTTACCTTTTCCATGAGACTCAAGACATGACAAAATTAAATAGAAAAATACAAAACATAAAACATTGAAGGAGAAAAAATTCTGTCAGCTTAGAGAGCTATGAGAACCATGTGCTTTTGCACTCTCACTCCTTGAATCAACCCTAACTGTTCACCCTTACTTATAGGAAGAACCCTCCAAAGTTGAAACCAAACAAACCAAGCCAATAGTCTTCTTCTTCATAACAAAACCGGTTCGGCCAGAGAGAGAGAAGAGATAACCCATGCAAAATTCAACATGCAATTACCTCTAGTCCTTCCTTGGTCACCACTCTTCATCAATCCGAGCCTTTCATCTCTTTCTTGCTCTCCAAGATGAACTTCTAGCCCTTGATGCTTCATGATGATGATAACTTCATCTGCTCCAATCTCTGCCTCTTCCATCACGTAGCCACTCTAGCTACTTCCTGTGATGTTAGAGCAGAATCAGAGACAAGCCATCTTCTCCAAGATCTTCTCCTTGCTGGCCGAGATCTTCTTCAACCATTTTTGGTATGAAGAGGCTAAGATCTCATCACAAAATCTTACCACAAGTAATGAGAATCTTAGCCACAGCATACTTTTCTTTTTCTTTTTCGTGCCATCATTTTGATGGCCTTGTTGCGTGCTTCTTTTTCTCTTCGGTGGCTATGCTTAGCTTCCATGGTTTCTCTGTGTTATGACCGAAGGTTAGAAGCAGAGAGAGAAAAAAGGAAGATATGAACATTAACTAAAGGATTTAGACAAGATAAATTAAATGTCCACTTCCTTTTTGTTTCTTGGTAGCGTGCCTTTCATAAGACCATCAAATCAATGAAACTTTCTCTCTCATAGTTCCTATATATTTATTAACTTTACTCTAATGAAATTTGAATTCCATCACATAGTGAAGTGTGAGATCCCTTGAAGGCATAAAGCAACGATAACATTTGCTTTCCTGATTAATTGTTTTCGGATCATGCATTGGGTGTATAGCAAAAAATGATTAACTTGGACTTGTAACAATAATGGATCAATTTGGCCCAAGTAATATAACAATCAATTCAACCATATAATATAGGAAACTTTAAATCAGGCTGAATGTAGATCTTGATTTTGGGCTTGCAATGTTTCTTTTAGTTTTCGGCCTAATAATAAACCTGCATCACAAAATTATTGATTAACATATGTCAAATGAAAAATCAATTTAATAATTTTGTAATTAATTTAATAATGTTTAGTCATCACAAATATTAATTTAGAGTTTTCCAAACTCATCAATCTCCTCCTTGATGACAAACATTATTAAAATTGAAATGGAAAGAAATCAAAGAATTAGAGTATAGAGTACTCCCTTTGAAGATTTGTATTTCTCCCCCTTTCAAATTGTCACAAGACTTCCCCTTAATATATGCTATTTTACCAATGGAAACTTTATACCTGTAATAATTTTATCAAGGCTAAGGCAACAATGTTATTCAACATATTCAATGTAAGATGTTGATGGCTTGATTTATGAGCAGAATTGGATGATAATCAAAACTCATTTGTTATCAATAATTTGATTTTCTGCTCAAATTCACCACATAATCCAAAAAATTATCTTTGAAAGTAAATTGCTGTTTTGAAAGATTTTCCAATTAATTCAGAGCAATCATACTTATGGTAAGAAAATATTTTTAATCATGGCATGATCACAATAATTTTCAACAATTATTTTCATGCCTAATGCTTAAAGAGACTGCCAAAAATAAAGTATTCAGCAAGTAGGTTTACCAAGATGATTCAGATTATTCCTATTCCTATTCCTATTGTAGCAAGCAAGGTAGATCCATTTCAAGGAAGCATGTTAACAACCAGGCAGCCACAATATTTATAACAAGGATAATTATAAATCCATATGGATTTCATTCCCTGTTTTTATGATTTCAATTTTCAACAACTTTCCTCCCCTTTTGGCATTAAGGAACACCTGCAAAAGATTATATATAGAACAAAATATGTAAAATATATCTAAAATGTTAAGAGTGTCTCACAGTATCATATGTCTAGAGTACCAAAATAAACTAACACAGAATTTATCTCAATGTGAATTCAAAGGTGATATTCCTTCTCAAATCTCACGCCTTTTCAAATTACAATCACTTGATCTCTCTGGGAATTCTTATTTGATGTGGAAAGAAACAACTTGGAAAAGAATGTTGCGAAATGCAACAGCTTTGCGTGAAATTGTATTGGATGAAACAGACATGTCTTCAATAAGCTTAACATCAAACCCTTTGTCCAATTGGTCTTTCTCTTTCTCTTTGGTTACTCTTAGTCTTGCTGGTACAGGAATAAGGATGGTACTGCAGTGTTAATTACACTTTCTCCAGTTTGATGGTACTGCAGTGGGTTTATAGCAACATTACTGGTTGGTTGGAATTCTCAGGAAACTTTCCAAAGTTATATTCTCTTGAATTGGACAACAATAGTCTTCAAGAAAAAGTGCCCAAATGGATACATGGTATGGATTCATTAATTTATTTGAATCTCTCACACAACAATTTTACATCGATGGTCCATTTCCCATGGTATCAACTTGTCTACCTTGATCTTAGTTTCAACTCGATGGCTGATGACATTTCTGTTAGTGTTGTAAGCGTGAGGAGTGTTAAAGTTAGTCCCACATCAAAGAAAGCAAAAAAGAGTGAGGAGTTTATAAGATGAGAGACCCATTAATTTAGCACCTTAAGGTTTTGAGTTGGATGTGGTATCTTCTCATCTTATGTTCTTTCATTTGATTTCTCCCCGAATTGGTCCTACTCCCCCACTCTTTGGGAAATTTGACAAACCTTGAATCATTGGACCTCTCCTCAAATATGCTTGATGGCGTTTTGAGTTGTATCTTCTCATCTTATGTTCTTTCATTTGATTTCTCCCCGAATTGGTCCTACTCCCCCACTCTTTGGGAAATTTGACAAATGACAAACCT
>NC_029791.2:1977372-1986741 GCF_000816755.2 Arachis ipaensis | reverse complement strand
TGGAGCCATGAAGATTGTTGATGATGTGCAAAGCAGTTTGTCTTATATTGGAACAAATTGGTACCCATCAGGATATGACATTTCTATGGTTGCAACAATTAAAAGAGTCAGTCTTCCTTTTACGAAAATTCCAAATTCCTTTGTAATTATCGATTTGTCAGAAAACAAATTTGAAGGAGAGATTCCAGATGTTATTGGAGAGCTTCATAGACTCAAAAGCCTCAACCTTTCATATAACAACCTCATTGGTCCTATTCCCCGCTCTTTGGGAAATTTGACAAATCTTGAATCATTGGACCTCTCCTCAAATATGCTTACTGGGAGAATTCCCACTGAATTGACCAATCTCAACTTTCTTGAGTCCTTGAATCTTTCCAACAATCATCTTGAGGGATCAATACCTCAAGGAAAACAGTTTGATACATTCTCAAATGATTCCTATGAGGGAAACATGGGGCTTTGCGGATTACCATTGTCAATTCAATGCAACAATGTCCCTTTGAAACAATATCCATCTTCTGAGGCTGAAGACAAATTTGGATTCGGTTGGAAACCAGTGGCAATAGGATATGCATGTGGAATGGTGCTTGGAATAGGATTGGGATATTGTGTTTTCTCAATTGGAAAGCCTCAATGGCTCGTGGTCCTCTTTGGAGGTAAAAGGACCAAAAGGAGGAGCCGTGGAAACCGCCGGCGTGCAAGAACAACTCTGTTTCAGCTTTTTGTTGTAATGTAAATTTGTAATAAGTTTATGTCTTGTGCTCTTGTCTTTTTTTATGTTTTATTTGATTTGGTGTGGTACTTTTGTTTACTTTGTGGATGTCTACAAATCTTGGCGGTATTTAAAGTAAGTACTTGTCATATAGTTGTAAGATATGTTGCAACTTGCAAGTGAATTCTGTTTTCAAAGCCTATATATGTGTGAGAGTTTCTTGGTCCAAAACCTCTTCACTTGCACCTTCCAAAAGTATCTAGAACAACTATCAAGATGTCAAATTATCGATAATCTACGATCATTATTATGCATGCTGTATATATGAGCAACTAATTTTTATTTGTAACCAACTTGTGATCGAATTGAATTCTCACTGTTTTATCTAATCCAATGATCTTAATAATTTATTGATTGTTCATTTTTTTAGTAATTTTGTTAGAACAATTGAAAAACTATTAGGAATATCTCCAATACAATCGGATTGTTTTTTCCTTCTTTTTTTAATATGACAATCTAAAATAGTTTGATAAAAATTACTAATTCTCGTGCAGTAATAGTACTACTTTACATACTTTGATTCTTAATCACTTAATTGATCAATTCGATTAGGTTGTTCTCTAGAATTAAAAGGTTGTGTCCAATAATAGTACTTCTTATCTGTTTACAATACTAAAAAAGAACAAATATAATATTAAAAAATATTTTATAGAATTTTCATGAGGCTAAGATTACGTTACATTAATAACTAGAGAGTTCAATATGTATTATTTATAAAAGGTATGCTATTGTGACAAAGTATCTGAGATGTGAAGCACTAGAAAATATAAATACTAGTACAAGTTTGTATTACAATGCAACCAAACATGCCAAAAGAACTTGACAGTGTTTCATGGTCCCAAGAAGTGTGCAACAAGACATGCATCTATTATGCCATATATCCATTAATTTGTTCTTGCTACTCTCTTCCTTTTCATCTCTTTGTTAGGATTCCCTCCAAAGATTCTGACAAGCCACTGAGGCTTTCCAATGGAGAAAACACAGCACCCCAATCCTATTCCGAACACAGTTCCACATCCATATCCTATTACCACTGGCTCCCAACCAAATCCAAATTTTTCTTCAGCTTGATTGGTTGGAGAGGATAAAGGTTCTTCTTCAAGGATCTTGTTGCATTGTATTGGCAATGGAAATCCACATAACCCCATGTTCCCTTGGTAGGAATTCTCTTGAAATGTATCGAAATGTCTTCCTCGAGGTATTTGTCCTACAAGATGGTTGCTGGAAAGATTCAAGAACCCAAGAAAGTTTAGATTGGTCAATTCATTTGGGATCCGACCTGTGAGCATATTCGATGAGAGGTCCAATGATTCAAGTTCTGTCAAAAATCCCATGGATTGAGGAATAGAACCAATGAGTTTGTTATGGGAAAGGTTGAGTGCTATGAGTGCATGAAGCTCTCCTATAACATTTGGAATCTCTCCTTCAAATTCATTCTCTGACAAATCAATATATACAAAGATGGTTGGAATTTTTGTGTAAGCTCTGCTGACCCCTTTAAGTGTTGCTATCAATGAGTTAGCATACTCTGGTTGAGTTTCATAACTTATTGCAGAGTAAAAGCGACTATTCATGTAACTCAAAACACTTCCCACTTCAGCATGAACAACATTCTTCATGGCATGGAAATTCTCAATGAAGTCTTTTGGCAACAGGCCACTAAAATTGTTGCCAGATGCATCAAAGATAATTAAACTTGGAAATGGATGCTTGGTTGTCAAGTTATTACCAACAGGACCATAAAACTTATTGCCTCTTAAGACCAACACTTTCAAAGATGTCAAATTCTGAAGCCAGTAGCTTCAAAAGAACACCAAGACAAGTTCAAGTGTGTAAGATTCACAAACCCGCCAAACTGAGATGGTAATAGAGGACCATAGAAACCATTCTGAGCAAGGTTGATCTTTTGGAGATGAGTAAGATGGAAAAGACTACTTGTAGAATTGATTTTACCTTCAAGCCCACGCCAGCTGAGGTCGAGACCAATCACGTGACCGGACGTGGATTCACACGTGACACCAGGCCACGAACAGCAATCTGTTCCATTTTCCCATCCATCAACTTTTAGCGAGTTCTTGAGTTGAAGCAAGGCAGAGTTTTGGTCAGGATGGCATAAAGGCGGAGACAAAGACGAAGACGAAGAGAAAGAAGTGAAGAACAGATGTAGACACAAAATGATTTGAAATTGCAGCAACAAAAGAGACCCCATGGCCTGATATTGATTTGGTTCAACAGAAACTGGTTTACTGGGGACTGAAGAAAAGAGGCATGAATGATATAATGGTAAATAATAAGCAACTAATGAGGATTTATAGCCAACTAAGATGCAATGCAATCCAATTAACTAATCTTAAGTACATTATTTCTACTCTAAACCAAACACACATGAACATTTTTTAATATTGGTTATGTTAACAATTTATATATGATCATAGTTTTACTGCTGCACAGCTAGCTCTGCAATATGAACACCAAATAGTTGTTGGATTTGGATACCAGTAAGTAAAACGACAAAGAAATAATAATAACATAAGACTATATTATATAGCAACCTAGGCGGGGGATCCACACGGAAACAAAGACCTTTTTCTTTTAAGGGAGATAAACTTTGACTCAATATCTCAATGAGCATTTTGTCATACTAAAATATTGATATTCAAGCACGTTTTGTTCTCTCTATTCAATATAATTCTAGTGATACTTTTAGATACTTTGCTATATTTTAGTTGCACCATTTTGGGATGTTAAGATTAACTTTGCTCGAATCTGTTTTCATGCAACACAAAGTTTCAACATTTTCACTTGATTCTACCGTTTAGCACTACAAAGTTTCAACACAAACTAATTCATGAAAAATTTCACCTGAGTTTTCTTTTGGAGGTACATTGACATTAAATGTGCAAAACAATTGATAAAGGAGTTAAGTAGAAGAAGATCAATCCCTCATTATGATGATGATCATCACACCCATGATTTCAAAACTTGCAAAAAGGGCTAATCTCAATTGAGTTACAAGGCTTATTGGTGTAAACACCCCCCATTCCCTTTTGAACAAAATTATGAATGTGTTCACATTATTGATTCTCATTTTCAATATGTACCTTCCCATCTTACATGGTGTTGCAAAAATGGCACCAAAACATGCCAAATAGATCTAAAGAAGAACAAAAAATGAAAAGAGTGAACCTTAATCTCTGTCAGAATTTTCCTGATCATCTATATACTCGCTAGAAATCTCGTGCTGCGGTCTCTTCGCAAATGCATCTCCATCGTAATCTGCATCGTCCGAGTCCTCACCATTATTCCATTTTCTCTTCACAATTTTAGGGACAAAGTGAGTTACTTCTTTGGCCTCCAGCATCTCATCCTCACCATTTATCCTTTCGAACCGAACAGCGCTCACTTTTCTGGCATTTCCAGCTAGTATCTGCAGCAAAATACAAAATAGTTGCAAAATAGACCTACCGGGTGAAAAAAATTACTATAGTTTTGCAGTATCATTGAACTTGCTTATTTCCACACACTCTAAATTCGATAAACACAAGCTAAGATTTTGAGTGAGAATCTTCAGGCAGCAACAAATTGATTACCTCGAGTTTAAAAATCTGGTTCTTCTCTTTCGAGTCCTGGTTGTCAGACTTGGTCTCCTCATTATCATCATCTTCATCTTCTCGTTCAAGAGACACTTTGATCGATTCACCTGTCCTTGGGATGTATCCAAATGTTTCGCATACAAAGCCTGACACTGTCTCGTATTGATGACCCTGAAATAGTAGCAGCAACTTATATATATTAAGAGACCTGAAATTCTAAAACAGATTTACCATACTGCTAATAAGCACATTTAAGCTTTAGTCACCAAAAAAATAATAGTTTAAGCTTTTAAAAGAATTGGTTCATACCAATTATATTCTAAGTTCTAATGTGAAATCCCCAAACTATTTAATCTTTTGTTTTAGACCTATTAACAAGTTGAGATGCTGAAGATAAATATGTAAAACAAAAGTAAAGAACCTCTGGCATCTTGATGTTCAAATCTTCAGAGAGCTGATCAATAGATGTGTTTGCATCAACGTCAAATACGCCCTCAGCTCGCATTACTATGTAACCAGTTTTTTTCTGAATCTCCTCCTGTAGAATCACCCCGAAAGTACATAAAGAAGTTTTCTTATGGTAAATCAGCATCTCATCATTAAGCAGCAAAGAGTTGTGGCCATAAAGATTTAAACAAGTAAGAACTACAAAAAGCTAAAGGCTAATAATAGCCTACATATAATGCGAGAAATGCGTAATAAGCCACTAATATCTGAATCGAGTGCAATGACTTATACTAAGCCTTACCTTTGAGTCATTTTCATCAAAGATTTCACCAACAATTTCCTCAACAACATCTTCAAGAGTTACAATCTGTAAATAGAAATATATATATAGATTCCGTAAGCATCACAAGGTGAAGACTTCTAGAACTTATATGCAGATTAGAGAGAGTATGTATTGGGGTTGGCTGGATTCGGGAGTTGTGTGCACATACCCCCACAGTTCCGCCATACTCATTAAGTACAACAGCCATGTGAACCTTCCTGATTCGGAACTCTCTAAGAAGATTCCAAACGGACATTGAATCTGAAAATACCAGTAACAACTAATAAGAATGTATTCACCAAACACTCTAAATCAATAAAACAGATATAAGTGTGTTGCTATCAAACATAACCCAATAGCTTCATAAAACCACAAATTGACTGATTTACACTAAGGATGAGATTTACATCTCAACTACCATTTTCATAACACTCAAAATGTTATAAGCAAATATAGCACGAAGTCATAATATAATTTCAAATGAACTACCGAATTTAAAATGTAAAGACGGTTCAAAATTAAATCATATGATTAAACCTACTGAACTTGTTTGTGTCTATCACCTCTAGTATATTTTGTGCGAACACAAGATAGAATAAGTTACCGGGTACGAAATATGCAGGCTTGTGAGCCATATCTCCAACTGTAGTACTTTCTAGCAAATCGCCCTTCAAAACCAAACAGATTATAATTCTGCAAACTATGAGATTGGGGGATAACATTAATAGGCAAAGCACTTATAATTAACAATAAGTAAGAGAGAAAATCTCCCAACCTTCTTAACATAATCCAACAGATCCATTGCATATGCTATTCCCGTTATATTATCAACACGTTGCTCAAAAACAGGTACCCTATTAAACATATCCAGTTACCACATTGGTAACAAAACTCTTTGTAGTTTGAACTATCATTGCAAATTTGAAGGCCGAGAATAATTAAATACCTCGAGTACTGATGTGTGACCCACAAATGATGAAAATCTACAAGGCTTAAACTTCCATCAATTGCAACAACATCAACAAGTGGCGTCATAACCTCTCTCACATGTGTGTCTTTTATTTCCAATACATTTTCAATCATATCCTGTAATTATATATATATACTCATCATATAAATGGGAAAAGACTGAATTTTGAGGGAAAAAAATGGACCAAAGTGCAATTAGAATATTAAACCCAAAATCCATTACCTGTTCCTCTTCCTCTATTGCCCCACTTAATTCTGCACCCCTTAGCATCAATTTTAGTTCCTCTTCAGTTACATAAGGCTCACTGGTAAAGTAAACAATGATGGTTTAGTCTATTGTCGACAATGATTGCTCCAACAAGTGTGCATGCCGTTTCAGAAATATCATAATTTCCAGATTAAAAGTCAAATGGAGTTATCATGGAGTATAGATGCAAATAAAAGAACACCATTCCTGTGACGAAGGGACTAAAATTTTGCATACAAACTAAGATTAGATGTCACGAAACTTCAAAAAGACGTAAAAGAAGTAATAGATACAATATGATAAGAAAAGATTAATTCCTAGATATCTTTCAAGCAGACCTTCTTCCTTTTAAGCCGAGCATTTTCAGCATCCCCATTGAAAGATAAGTAACAACTCTCCCCACAGGATACAATACCAAGGAAAGCCATGCCACTGGCCTGACCTAAAGACATTATAATCAATATTTGTTATAGAAAGAATTTGAAAAGAAGCATGAAAACAGAAAACATGCAAAATAAACACAAATGCTTAAATCAGGAACATTTCTGCTCACAAAGATTATAGAAGAAAGGGCAAAAAATTTACAACATACCACAAACCGAGCCACCTCTGTGGCATTATGCACTGCTATACTTTTTGGAGTGATTTCAGTGAGAAGCAAAATTGCAACCTTGTTTAGTTACAAAAGAAACAAAAAAAAAAAAAAGAAACAATGAGATGTTATGAGGGAAAAAGGAGCGCAAAACAAGGTGCATTTACAGATATTATACTTAAAAAGAAGTAAGAGGAAACATGAATAAGAGACGGTTTTTGAATATAGCATCCAATCCTTTACACAAAGAAGTTTTTTCCTTTGATTTTTATAGAATTTTGAAAAATTAGTTTGTAATCAACAGTTAACTAGTTTAAAGTACAGTGAGTAGGCATAGTGAAAGAATGGACCCGGAGGATATGAGTTTCCTATTATCAGATCTATGCATAAAAACCATTTAAGCTCGTTTGGAATCCTGGGAAAGATTCCTCAAACATTGAAGAAAGAATAAATAAATAAATAAACATACAGTCATCACTCCTGTTGCTGCACTGACACCAGCTTCCCCAAACATTGCTGTTGCAGCATCTGTAACCAAGGCAGTTGCCGCAATATTCACAACACTGAGTACAACATAATAGCCTAACATTAAAAATATATCATAACTAAGACTAAAGAAAATGGATATTTATCACTACTAAGAACAATGAGGGGGAAATACGTTGTGCCGATAAGTATTGTTGTAAGAAACCGAGTAACATCACTCCGAAGCAATCTGAAGACGCCATTTTCTGACTCTTTTTCAGCCAATTCACGAACCTTAGATATTGTCATCAACAATGATCAGACTTCAAAGCTCAAACCACAAGCAGAAACAGTGTTCAAAAGGAATAAAAAAATCTTATGATAAAAAAAGGCATTCATATAAAAAGAACTATATGCCCTCTTCAGACAGTTAAGAGGCACTGTTGTATTCATTCATAAACTATACAGCCAAACCAGTAATACAATCAAATATTGATATTTTGATAGACTTTAACTAGCATTCTACTCCAATGGCTTCCAAGTTACTTAAGCTCCACTTTGCCTCCTACATTTGTGGCCTTAGGTTTTTGACATTGGCACAAAGAGATGCATATAAAGTAATGTATACCTAATATTGTGTTCTTGTGTCAAATCTTGCCAAACATGTAGCTCAATAACTTCTAGAACCATATATCGCATAAATGAAAACCAAATAAATCATAATGTGAGAAGCAAACAGATAGAGAAGGGAACATACCTTCCAAGGCCAAAGTGTAGTAATTGAAGTCTCTGCCATAGAGAAGAATGCTGAGAGCCCCAAAAGGATTGCTAATATCAACCCCTGCTCCTTAAATATACGAAGAACCTGCAAGACCTTAGGCCAAGTGTTCCTAAGCAAGAGTATGCTCTGTCCAATAACACCATAACCAGCATTCACTACACCTTCGACGGCGGAAACTCGCGGGCATCCAAACACCAAAACCCCACAAACTGCTGCAGCCAGAATCACCCCACTCTTCATCAATCCCTTTACAAAATTCAAATTCACTTTGGAAACAGCATTTTTCTCTTGAAAACAGTCATTGCCACTACTTGCCAAACACCTCAAGCTAGCTCTACCAAACAACCTTCTATCATCTTTCGTATAACTAGAAACCATAAAAAAGCTTCCAAAACTACAAGGGTCAAAACAATTTGACACCAAGGGACAAGAAGGGTATCTATCTTTTGTGGAAACAACTCTGATTGGAACTCTCTTTGTGCGATTGTAGTGTGCAATATAAGGTAATCTAGAACAGCCGGTGAGGAACACTTTGTGACCGATAACCAATGATTCAAGTGCCATCCCCAAACAAATTTCATAACAAAAATAAAAACTTAAGAACACCCCACTAATCAAAATCAAATTTTGATGCGAAACAACTTGAAAAACTTCCCAAATGAATCAAAACAAATATATCTAAATTGTTATGATATGCAACCAAAAAGAAGGTTATGTTATGCAACAACCTAGAAAAATTGGGAAAAATAAAAGCGAATAAGAACAGAACAGAAAACACAATATAAAGGAAAAAAATTTCTCCTTTCTTTGAATGTTGGGGTTCTATTGGAAGTAAATTGTGGAATTTGAAGAATGGGGGTGTGAAATTAGGGTTCGAAAGTATGAGAATTGAGGTTTCAAGCAAAGTTGGGAGCTTTGTCTTTGTTAGCTGAGTTCGTTCGCCACAGCAAGTGGCAGCTTTGGTTGGTGGACTTCGGAAGCTGATTCTGCTGATTTTAGTTTTTTCCTTTTTTTAAAAAAAAAAAGATTTATTTTTTAGTAGAGATTTTTTAAATAATGAAATTTGAAATAACACTTGATTTGAAATTATGTATGGAAAAATTAATTTTCTTATATAGTAAACAACTAATTATCTGATAGTATATTATTATGTTAATAAATAATTAACATGGAAATATTCT
>NC_029791.2:1973584-1977358 GCF_000816755.2 Arachis ipaensis | reverse complement strand
TAATTAAGTGACTAAATGGCTGATTTTTTATGATAATCAAGAGTGATAAACTTTATTTCTCCACTATTATACTTGAAAGTAATGCGATCATATATGATTCTAAATGATTTAAGAGTAATAACTCAATTAAAATCTTTTTTTGGAGTACTAAATATTATCTTATAAAAAGTACTTATATCATGTTATCATTACATATAAAGATTACTTTTTACCTATGGTATCAATTCTTATATTGAATAACGATTTTTTGGGGGGACAAGCAATGTAATTAACGTTTTCGGGATGCTAAACAAAGTGGTTTTACATAAATCAAATCTTGAATTATTGCATAGAAAACGGACATGATAGGGATCAAGATCAAAATTCCATGTTTATTGAAGAGCATAGTCTTCTATATTGCTATGTACCCGAAAAGAAATAATTGTTCCGCCAAGGAAGCAGAGAAATTTCCAATTAATTAGGAAACAACAAAGACGAATTGAACTGCAGCAGCTATAACAGAATATGCCCATATGCCATTCAATATATAGTTCTTAGAAATTTGGAGAGGATGGTGACGCTTTTTATTTTAATATTTTTTTTATTGGGCTTCCAATGATGTTTTTAAATAATGGTCACTCTCAAATTTGTATTTTAATATTAAAAAATTTTAAATTTTAATTCGGATCCTTCGATTTGTTTTATAATAAAAAAATTTATTTCAACACATCGAACTTTTTTATTTGTGCACTATAAAATTTGACCCTTAGATTTTTCTATTTCTCTAAATCTAAAGGTCCGATTTGTTATTTTTTTTTTCAAAAATAAATATTATTTTATTAATATAAAATAAAAGTGTTTCCATAAAGAAGTACAAAAGAATTGGGTATTCCCATTTATCACCGGCTGTGACTGAAAGACTAAGAGTTTAAAGAAGAGTAGAAGTAAGAGTAAAGAAAAAATAGCATCTATCAGAAAAAAATAAAAAATAATAAAATCCATATCAAAGAAAAACATACTAGTTATTCAGGATGATAAATCACGCACAATCTTTTTTCATATAAAAAAAATTAGTCACATGGTGAGTAGTGACTATGCACAAATNNNTAGATATTGTATTATTTTTAAGTTAATTTATATAATGTATATAATTATGGTTAAATAAATTTTAAAATTTAATTTTATTTGTTAAATTTTAATAATTAATAAAGACATGTAGCGATAAGATAGATTAGGGTATAAATTTTTACTATTCACAGATAAGAGCAGAACAGAGAACAAATTCTATACAAACCATTAGCTAAAAGACGAGGTAGAGTTAGATAGGACAAAAATATGCTCTTACCCAACCTGTCCTGTTGCCACAAGTAATAAAAATGCATTTCCATATATCTTGGTTTTTTGGGGAAAAAAAATGTAACATTACTTGAAAAGTTTGCTTCATGCTTTCATATTTTCTTGTTCAATCTCACATCTGTTATGTCTGCTTTTACAACAATTTAAATGAATGTTAATAAAAAGAGATCACCCTTTTAATAAACATATATATGAACGTAACATTAGACGATTTACATTTCATGTTGTTACAATATTACACTTCACACTTCAGAATCTAAGCTCACGGCTATATCAATTGGAAGAAGAAGATGAAAATATCATAAACGAACAAAATAATATAAGATATAGAATGAAGCCACTAATTAAGGTTGGCAATGAAGTTGAGATTATACTAATATACCAGACATACATGAGTCTAATCAAGCTTGGACACATTAACTAGTTTAGCAAACTTAAGCTTGTTCCTCAAATCTTGTGTCACTTCAGCTGCATCAACTCCTTCTCCTATAATCTCCACTCGATCTTTACCATCTCTTATAAACTTAACTGCCGTCACACCTATGTATGATACAGATCAACATATTCAATAATTGAAAATATTTTTATATGAAGATTTTATTTATATATATAATTGAAATTTAAATATATATTATATTAAACAACATATATATAAGTAAAAAAAAGAATTGTGTTGTATGTGATACCTTCTGCAGTGGTGCATATGGTCAAGACCTTCTTCTTGCATTTGGTACAGTTTAATGGCACCTCAATCACAATCTTTTGCTGCAAACCATTATATGTATATTCATCATGAAAAGATAAATTTTTTCTAGAATTGAAATAGTAGGGAAAAAAAAGAAAAAGAAATTCAATGAAACGATAATTAATTTAAGAGATTCCCTTAATTACCTTCATATTATATGTCCTCAAGATTGAACTAAGTTATAAAATGATGATAATTGAGGCAAGATTCTTGTTGATTAGATGAGAAGAATGAGGCATGATTGTACCCTTATATATAGAGAAGCATTTAAATAACTTGTTGGCAAAAACGTACAGTACTTAATAATTTCACAAATGATTTTGACTTCAACAAATTTAAGGAACGTTAATTAGGATCCAGATTTTATGGATTCAACGCGCTTCTCTCATGTACCATGCATATACATTCATTCACTTTCTATTCAAAAAGAAGAAAGAAAGTGAAAAGTCAATGTGATTTGAGTCAACTCATCACTGGCTCACATGTGTGTATGATGCACTGTGACTGATAATAAAAGAAATGAATAATGTTATACCACAAATTTTAATCTATTCCTTCAATTTGGTACACTCTAAATAGAAATGTCAAACACCCATGCATTTAAAAAAAGAAAGCATGTAGTTAGTAAGTAATTCACGTAATTATCAAGTGAATTCCTTTTGACATAGTTAATATTTAATTAATAAGATTCTTTCCTATGTAATAACAGAATTCCTTTGAAAATCTCAAGTTGCAGTGCTTAGCTTCAAGAGTTATTCTAGAGTGTTCTTGTATACGGATCATTTTAACTAATTTAAATTTAATTTGTGAAATAATTAATTCATTTGTTCGTTTAATTAAGTGTTGAATGTTTAAATTCTACTAGTTTATATATAGGGTAAGTACGATTTTGGTCCCTAAAGTTTTGTGCCAGAATTGAAATCGTCCCTCTTCTAATTTTGGATTTAAAATAGTCTTTAAAGTTTTTTTTTTCGTATTAAAATCGTCCTTTTAAATAAAATTTTTTGTTTTATTCCTAAACTACCCCTATTCCTATTTTAATAATAAAAATTATAAAATTAAAAAAAAAAAAGAAAACGCGTATGATGATGGTGATGATGATGTTGATAATGGTGGTGGAGTGGCAGTTGGTGGTGGTGATGGTAAAAGAAGTAATTATGTTGGTAGTAGTGAGGGTATTTTTGTCCAAAAAAAATCAAAAGGACGATTTTAATACGAAAAAAACGTTAAGGACGATTTTAAATCCAAAATTAGAAGAGGGACAATTTCGATTCTAGCACAAAACTTTAGGAACCAAAATCGTACTTACCCCTTTATATATTAACCAACAACAAAATGTTAGATAAAACTCAAATCTACATAAAATTAATCTTTAATAATCTATTGAATTAAGAAATATTGTAGCCAATAAAAAAATATGCATTTTTTTTATATAATGATACATGAAAAAAGTGATGCAAAAATATTATTTTTCTGTTTAAATTATCAGAAAATGATAAGGTTTTGCATTATTTTTTGGGGTGACGTTGTTGCTTAGTTCATATTAAATGAATTGATGATGTCATCATTAACCGATTCTTACGCCATGAAAGCATGCATGATAACTGTTACTCTGGCAGCCATGCTCATGCAGCCCTCATTCTCACCTTATATATAATAATTCTATACATTTATATTATTCATTCAAATTAGAG
>NC_029791.2:1965372-1973538 GCF_000816755.2 Arachis ipaensis | reverse complement strand
CAAAATATATGCTAGCTTAAGATTTTTATAAGACAAAAAAAAACTGCATAACAATTGATGATGCTAAAGTATGTTGTTTCCTTAGAGCTTAGGTATTGCTAAGTCAAACTTTAGTTTAATAATTTGGCCACATGCATTGTTGCTAACCATCGAATCATTTATAATTACTATAATAATAGCATACAACATGCATAGTGTGATCTTTATCAGATTATGTTCACATTCTTTCTTGTATATATTTGTCAATTTTTCTCTTCTTCCAAAATTATTACAGATTAAATATTTTTCAATCAAATAATACTTTTTCATATATTTAAATTTTTATAAATAAAACTTACTTAATTGAACCATGACAAGACCTAATTCAGGGTTTTTATATTGATTTAATAATCTTCGCTATTGGATGGTATATTTGTATTATTAATGACAAATAATATAGCATTTAAACTAAAATGACTACAACGGGTTTTGGTTGACCTTTAAAATGATGAATTTTTTATAGAGTAATTCTCCGTATACAAGTGATTTTTAATACAAGTCATATAAGTCATTTATATTTACATCGTTTTATGTTTTTTTTGTGCTTTCTTCTTTCTTTGTGTCTCTTTTTTTTCTTTTTCGTAATTTTTCTCTCTCGTGTTCTTCTATATTTTTTTTTAGATTGTCTCTGTCATGTGCTTCATCCTTAACCAGCAAAACATTAAAAAATTTCAAAAAGAAATATATTGTCTCCTCCTATATTGGATGTATTTCTTAAATCCTTTTGGTGTATTTATATAATCCTTTAAGTGTATTTCTGTAATCGTTTGGTTTATTTCTGTAACTATTTGGGTGTATTTCTGTAATTCTTTGAATGTATTTCTGTAATCGTTTGAGTGTATTTTTGTAATCGTTCGGGTGTATTTCTGAAGTTCTATCATCTTCAAAACAATTTCAAAGCTTGATTTCAGAAACTATGAAAATAAAAAAAAAAAACAGAAGGAGATCGAAGGCAAAGAGAGAACGCTTTTCCATACAAATCATACAAGTCATTTATATTCACGCCGTTTTCACGTTTTTTTTTGTGCCTCTTTTTCTTCTTCTTATTTCTCCGTGCTTCCTCTTCCTCTTCTTCTTCTTGTTCTTTCTCTGTGTCTCTTCTTCTTCTTTTTCGTAAAAAAGGAAACGAAGATGAAACACGCGAAGATGGTTCAGTAACGCGCGTGTTAAGCCCAACTTGTAAGACTTGTAAACAAAAATGACTTGTATGTGTAGCACTCCTCTTTCTTATATGTTCACACTGTATAATAAATTATTAATATATAGTGTATATAACTACTATATGAGGAAGCGAAGCCCAAGAGTAAGAAATAAAGAACAAGTCACGTGATCTTATTATTTTATGCTCCTTTATTTTAAATTTCTATCATTATTATTATTCTAATTTGTCATAAAAATAAACTCTAACCTAAACTTTTTTTTAAATTCGTTAGTTAATAAGTCATGAATTCTAACACATGCTTTTTTCATATATAATTACTGATTATTATTGGAAAGGCTGAGTAGTGAATCATTCAAAACTTGGTGTGTTATTATACATAATTTCTAAAGACAACACAAAATTTGCATTAGGAGCAGCTTTTCATGATACTTATTATAAACCTTATTTGTAATCAATATATACAAATAACTAACTCAAAAGAGTATTTCAAATGATTTTATAATAATATAAAGTTTTATGAATATAATCTACAATGCATAATTTCTAATAATTCTACGTCTAAGCTCAACAGATCCAAAAAAAAAAAAGGATTGAGATTGTGGGAGTAGTAACAAGCTAATTAAAGAGTAGGGAAGCTGGGTAAGGATTTAAGAAGTGGAAGAAACTGAGTTGAAGAGTTCAAATCTTCGAAAAGAGAGGGGTTTTTTTTTTCTACTTTGGGATATCCTTTTTATTTTTTTTCTTCTTTTCAATTTTTTTTCCCTTCAAGAAAGCCTCTTGAGCAGCTTTAAGCTGTCCTTTTGTGATCAAATTACTTCACTTAAACTTTTAAATTGATAAAAGAAAAGGTGAAAACTCAGCTACAGTCGATTTCACATTTAGTTAAGGGAAACGAAGCATGCCTTATAAGGGTGTGATACCTCTCCCTTTCTTGACGAGTGAGTGTGGGGGGTTTCGACTATCATCCCTATCGTAAAGAACAAAACTGTGAAGCCTTGTGTGCTAAAGCGGACAATATCGTGCTAGCGGGTGGTCTGGGCTGTTACAGCGTGAAGTCGACTGCAACTGAATTTCCACATAATTATATTTATATATATATAAATTCGTTTTAAATAATATGTTTAAAATGGATGTTGAATTAAAGACCTCTCACTAAATACAAAAAATCTTTAGCCACTAAGAGAAGATCATTAATTGATAATTTAATACATTTTTTTTATATATAAAAGTCAGTTCTATTTTAAATTATCATCAAGTTATATAATAATATTGTATTTTTTTGATAACCTGCAGATAGGATCGGATACACACGAATTAAGAGCAGGTAGGGTTAAAATTGAGATATTCTTTTTTTTTTTACCAAAGATAAGAGACTCGAACCCGCAACCTCTTAATTGAGTATGGGGAGACTATGCCATTTGAACTATCACTCATTGGCAAAATTGAAATATTCTCAACCTGAAAAAAAAAAGTAGGATTTAATTTATACAAAAATTTTAAGATAAAATAAGATTGAATTTATATAAAAATTTCAATTCGCAGATAGAATTAGAATTTGGATCCAAAATCTATTCTACCCTACTCATTGTCACTCGTAACTATTGAACTACTTTGGTTGTGACTGCATGTGACGTCGGAAAGATGTGAGACTAGATTATTAGGCTAAAAAGCGTTTGAGTCACGTGTCTAAATTTAGAAACAACTCCAATTAATTTTCTCTTTCCTGACTACATTTTTTTGTGAAATAAGATTTTGGTCTTAGAAAATTATGTGTTTTTTTGTTTTAATCTAGTAAAATTTAAAACAAAATAAAATAAAATAAAAACATTTCTACGAATCAAAAACTTATTTAAGCTTTTTTATTTAAAAAAAAAAAGAGTTACGAGCTTTTCGAAAATGTCATTGAAGCTTCTCATCCAGGTTCATTTTTTTTTGTTATTGTAAAAAATCTGGTGTAATGCCTCAATATTGGAAGTGTGGGTGTTTTGCAAAACTATGACGGCGGGAGAATTCGCACTCTGCGAATTGTCAGGAGCAGATTCTGTCTGCCACAGCCATGAGGACAATACGCAAAGGGCGGATTGTAATTTTATAATATTTAAGGAACAATACACAGTCTGCGTATTGTGTTTTTTAATATTAAAGGGACAATACACAGTCTGCGTATTGTCAATACACAGACTGCGTATTGTCAATCCACAGACTGCGAATTGCATAAACACAAATTGCGTATTGTTAATCCGCAAATTGCGTATTGTATTTTCGTAAATAAAAAATTATAATTGAGGTACTATAAAAGGAGGAATGGTATTAGGTTGATTGAGTGTGAGAGTGTTTTATTTTTTTGAGAATGTAAAAGTATAAAAATGGAGAGAGGTATTAGTTTGAAAATGTATTATAATGGTCAAATCTTTCCCCAAACATCTGAGGGTGTGAGTTTTGTTTGTGAGAATCCACGTGATATTGTTATTCCTTTTGCAATAACATACGAGGAATTTAAGAGCATACTTTGTCAATGTGGTGATAATCAAGTATTAAAGAGAGTCGTTAATATTTTTTATAGACAGCCTGTTTTAGTGTTCGGTGGTTTCGTTCAGTTTCAAATGATGAATGTGGTTGACGAAGGAAGTATGCAAGGAATGTTTTCGATCTACCAACAAACACGGGCACAAGTGTCTATTCTCGAATTGTATGTTGAGTTTGAAAAATTAGTTGAGGTTGATTTACCGGAGGCTAACATCGACTGGACTGTTTATAACAGTGAAAGCGAAGAGGAATTTGAGGGCACCTACCATATTGTTGGTCCAACTGAAGAAGTGGGTGAAGATGATATAATAGTTGAGTCTAACGTAGCAGATGTGGCAAATGCACTGCGACAAGTTACTGCAAAACATGGCTCGCGAAGCAAAAGGCAATTGCAAACTTTTTTTGTGGTTGGGAAGCTTCTTATGAAGCTTTGCCGTCGTGGTTTGAAGCAATGGTACAAAAAGATCCATCAGCAGCAGTCGAGATTGAAAATGCACCAGCATACCAAGGGGATGAGGTAGTCCATGAGGTAAGGATACTGACGCGGGTATTTTGGAGCTTTTATCCTTGCATCAGAGCATTTAGGAGCTGCAAGCCAATCGTACAGGTGGATGGGACACATCTGTACGGGAAATATAAAGGAGCTCTACTAGTTGCAGTTTCTCAGGATGACAATGGCAATATTGTGCCTCTTGTATTTGCCGTTGTTGAGGGTGAGACTTCTGATGCATGGCACTTCTTTCTTACTCATTTACGCACACATGTGGTGACTCGAGATGGTGTTGGGCTTATCTCTGATCGTCACGACTCTATTACCTCAGCAATAGCTCGTAGTAATGGATCATGGGAACCTCCAAGAGCTATCCGAATGTTTTGTGTTAGGCACATATCATCTAACTTTTTGAGGAATTTCAAGGCACCGTATTTACAGAAGCTGATAGTCAATATGGGTATGTAGATTATTGTGAAATTAAGTCGTATTTGTTTTTACAAGGCATATAGCATCCATTTTATTGATTTTGTTTTGTTGGTTATTTACAGGCTATTGTAGGACTGTGCGTGAATTTAATGTGCAGTATGCAAGATTGCGTGAACGTGGTGAGGCTTACACGCGATGGCTTAATCGAATCCCACGACAGCAATTTGCTTTGGCATTTGATAATGGATATCGTTGGGGTCATATGACCACAAACCTAGTGGAGTGCATCAACGGAGTACTGAATTTAAATATTCATATTTAAATTAAATTTGAATTTAAAAAATTAACTCTTATTTAAATTTATTATATTTAGATATTTATAAAAAATATCAAATATCTTTAACATATTTAAAATATATTTAAATTAAAAAATATTTTAAATCAAACTTAAATATATATTTAAATACATATTAAATTAACAATTAAAAATATTTTCAATTTTAAATATATATTATGACTATAAATATATTCAAATTCAAAGTTAGATATATAGTTAAATTCGAAACATGTTTAATTTATATCTAAATTTAAATTATTAATATATATTTACTCAATTTTAAATAAATACCGAAAACCAACCAAAATGTAATTAACGACATTTTCTGGACTGTATTTTATTTCAAAAAAATTTTTATTTATATATTTTTTTAACTACTAATATATAAATACTATTTAATTTAAATAACAACTATATATATTATTATCACATTATCTCTATTTCAAATAAAAAAAACACACAGTTAATCTACTAATTATATTAATAATATTTAAATAACTTACTTGTTAAAATTTGAAGAAACAACAAATTTGGCAAATGAAGACGAAGTCTGTGCAGGAGGAAACATGGAAAGATAGAACTGAAGAAGTATTAAAGAGTGGAAGGAAAGGAACGTTTGAAACTGTGGTTGTCTCTGAAAATGTTTGCAAACTGGGGACGCTTGTGTACATTGACGAGAGAGAGACGGTCAAACATCACCTTATTCACGGGCTTGCAGTTCTTTGACGCGTGTCGATCATGCATGCAATACGGGTTTTGCGTATTGTAGGGGAATACGCACTTTGCGTATTGTGCTTCCCAAAGAACGCGCCCCCATACCTCTGTTAAACACCATTTTCTCTAATATTATTGTAAATATCACTCTCTTCATCAATAATGAAATAAAAAATCCTCTCATCCATTGTATTATCCTATACACTTCGATTGATGCCTTGCTTGGTTAATGCCCCTCAAAATCCCACAATGGTTGATTTTGAATAAATTAAACTCTATTATGCCCAGGAATTTTGGAGAATAAGGTTATTAGAAACACCGATTTCTTTAGTAATAAGTTAATATTACACAACTTATTCCATAATAATTGAAACTTTGATATAATTCGGTGTATCCAAAATTTTCTACTTGCACGTGATTTGAATTATTGTGTTATTTCATGAAGATGTATGGTAACTGCATGTGTAATACTTTGATTATTCTTATTCTGGATAAATTAAACTATTATTTCAATTTTAATGTTTAGATAAAATTTTAATTTTATCTCTAATATTTTAAATATCTATTTTAATTTTAAAATTTTTTAAATAAATTTAATATTATTGTATCATTAAATTTGACTCAAATAATTAACAAAAAATATTTTACAATAATAATTATTGGCAGATTAATTTTATTTATGTATTAAAACTAAATATTATATTGACGGTTAAATATACTAATGGTTCAAATCAAATTTAATTATGGGATCGATACAATATTAAATCCATTTAAAAATTTTTAAAACTAAAATAAAATATTTAAAGGAGGCTACTTCGACAAAGACACTAAAAATGTCTCCTTTTTAAAGATGTTTATATGTGTCATGATATTGTTAGACATCTTTATTAAATCGATTAATAATTTATTTTTTAATAAACCAGAATAAAATTTATTTATTATAGCAACAATAATAAACTTAATTATCCGCATTATAATTATTAGACCCAATTTAATCGGCTCGATTTACACAATTTAAACCAAATCATGTTTAAATTTTTGATAAAAAGACAAATATATCTCTGACTTTTGTTAAACAAAAAAACAAAAAAAAAACACATGATCTAGTGGGTTATGTAAATTGGTCAATTCAACCGGATCTGATAACAATTGGATTTATTGTGATAAAAAAATCGATTTTATTATAGTTTGTTAAGAAATTCAGAAATAACCAGTTCATTAATACGTCTAATAATAATGTGACACATAAGTGTCTTTATAAAAAGACGTTTTACGCGTCTTTATAGGAGTATTCTCCATATTTAAAACATTAAAAACTAAATTAAGATTTGACCCAAATATTAAAGATCAAAATAATTTTTTATTACTTTTTTTTCTTAATTAATTAGTCATCTTTCCATTCAAATCAAGTGTAATTATTACTTATTGATCCCATTATGATAATATATTTTGGGAGCTGTCCTTCTTAGAAATTAAGTAAAAATAATGAATTTAGAATGAAAATAAAATTAAATAATTAATGAACCTGAAATATAGTTTATTGTTTACGTTTTTTTATATCTCTCATTGGCTACCTAAAGGGATTGATAAACTATTTATTTGACTATGATAAAAAATTATGAAACCAAATTAAAGTCCAAAGATAATGATAAGGGAAGGTGGTTGTATTTGAAAATAATAAAGCATTGGAGTCTAGTAGATAATCATACAGAAGTGGAAACACCTAAATTGACTGTACAAAAAAAGGGAAGAAAAAACTAATAAGGAAAATAAATTGAGATGAAAATAAATTCTATATAGTTTCAATAGAAGATACAATATATAAAGATAAAACCAATAATATAATGGTTTTTATTACAAAAAAAGTTAAATAAATTATCTTATTATTATATATGTATATAATTTATACAAAAAAAATCTTAAAACTCTTAATTGTATGAAAATAATAAAATCTTAAAACAAATGATCTTATTTTATTTATTTTTTACATGCATCATATACTTCAAATAAAATAATGTTACAATAAGTCCTTTTTTTGTGCTCTTGAGTTTCATCACAATGTTGATCAATTACTGTATCAATATATTATGTATTTTTTTACATCATTTACTAAATGATGAGTTACAATAAAATAAATATGAGTTGGAGTTCAAATTCAATGGTATTATCATGTGGTAATTCTAAGTAAATTTACACAATTTTGTTTTCTTTATAGAAAATAATTTTTATTAATCCAACCTGCCATTAAATTACAATAATCTATATATTGTCACTATTATTTGTAATGATTTTATAAAATTTAAACATCAACAAGATTATATTCCAAAACTCATACTCATAGTGTACTTTTCAATATTTCTATAAGCGTCAATTTTAATTTATGAAAAGAGTATTTCAAATGATTTTATAATAATATAAAATTTTATGAATATAATCTACAATGCATTAATTTCTAATAATTCTACGTCT